>NW_023593081.1:0-27226 GCF_014839805.1 Manduca sexta
TTAAAATGAATGGATAAAATAAGCATCGGGGCGAAATAAACTAACAATTATTTATTTAATTTTGCAAGTGGAGAAACCGCATTGAAGACACTTTCCAGCCTACGCCAAGAATGTCTTCCTACCTCGTGACATTCTTGGTTAGCGAGTCCTTCCAAGTCATCGCCCAAGATGACTCCTTCAGCCCACCGGTCAGGATCATTGGCAGGTCTAACACCGTTGGTCTTGGAGACCATGCTCTTCGGCTGGCATCCAGGATGACTGAGTACTTCGACCAGTACTTTGGTATACCGTACTCTACGCTTCATCCCAATTTGATGAATGACCATATTTCTTCTCCTGACTGGGCCTCAGCAGGCACTGAGAATTGGGGTATGGTGAGTTACAGGTAAATAAACAAAATTTTTAGTAATATCATTTTTTTAGTATTTTTTTAGTAATATCATCTTATTCACAGTTGTCGGAATTCATGATAAACATGATATTTTATTAACTCATCTTCTTTATCTATTTTACTTTCTAAATGACTCGAGATGTATAGTCACTATTGTTGTCTTTCACCTTATATTTTCCTTCCAATGTGACCTTGAGTTCTATTTTCATACGGTCACGTAAAAGTGTCCCCACTGCGTCTCATAAGGTGCCACTTACCATCGTTAGGGGTGTGGAGTCCAATAGAATGTCGACTGACGAAAGATAATTACCCTTCGATAATCGAAACAATTATGCCGGCCTTACTGGATATAAAGTTTTACATAATATGTAATTGGAACTAGTTAGCGCTTACATTACCTGAAGTTCTAAGTAGAGTTAATGAGGTCATATTAAATACCTACTAATGAACAAAATATCACCGTTTTTAAAACCTATGTTATTTATGCTTTTACAGAGAGATGTACATGATAATTGACTCTAATGAAACCACAATGGCTGTGGAGCATTACGCAGCGACGCTCATCTCTCATGAGCTTGCTCACAAATGGTTCGGTAACTTGGTTACTTGCTTTTGGTGGAGCAACACCTGGATCAACGAAGGTTTCGCCAGCTACTTCGGTTACTACCCGACTGCACAAGTATGTACCTATAGATGGTATCAGACATAAACTAATGTGAATATTGAAATGTAGACTATAGTGCTTTGATAAAGATGCTGTGAAACCAAGATAGCTAAATATGATAACGAATGTAGAGACAAAACCTTTTTAAAAAAACACTCTGAGGATTTCGTGCTATGCTCGGAGTTTCTCTGAGCGATAAACTTCGTAACAAGGTCATCCGTCAGAGAACTAGAGTTAGAACTTTCGAAGAACCGATAACCGATGGGGTAAACGAATTTTTGAGTGGAGATCACGACTCGGCAAACGTAACGTAGGACGCTGGCCAGTTAGGTGGAGTGACGATCTGCGAAAGAACTGGATGCGATAGATCGAAGACAGGGCGCATATTAGAGGAGGCCTATGTCCAGCGGTAGAGAAATAAATAGAATGATGATGATGATGATGAGGACCAGATAAAGTATGGAGTAACGTTGCTGTAAACAGAATAAATGAATTTTCAAATAACATCATGTTTAGCATGCAAAAGCTGAAGAGAATGAACACAACAATCACATTTGCCGCACAATTTTATCAGAATTTGTACTTCCTGTGATTATTGCCTTTATAGTATTTTTCCATTTAATTGCACTTATCACTATTAACAATATAGTAGAATTGTGTTTATGAACTAACTATGTTTCTAATACCTATTTTAAAACTGTAATTGGCATTTTGGGTATACTTATCATTTGCTTTATCTTTATGTTTTTTTAGATGTTCCCAGAATACGATCATCACGAGCATTTCAACAACCGCTACATGACTGGTTCTATGTCATTCGACTCTGGTGTCAGTACTGTTCCCATGAACCATGAAGTCAACACTCCAGCCCAAGTTACTGGTCATTTTGGTACTATAAGTTATTCCAAAGGAGCTGCTTTTCTCAGACAGACCGCTAATATTATAACTGATGCCACCTTCCAAAAGGCTTGTAGATATTTCTTGTTGAACAAGTAAGACAATTTAACATTTAATTTCATAAATAACAAAGTCTGTATGTTAGAGTGTGAGTGCAGGTTATGTTTGTGTATCGTACTTTGTCGGCGACAAGTATTTATTTTAATTTCTGTGTTTTATCAAGAACATATAGTATAAATTAACTTTTTATGAGTCACAAGATCTAAGGTTTGTAAAAATTTAACAGAAAATAATTGTGAAATACATTTGCACGTTGTGTTGCGATGTCAGACCAAGGACGAGGTGGTAGGATGTAGGGCTAAGGAAAATGGAACAATGTCAGGTTTGCGAAGACGACATCATGGATAGAGTGAAGTGCTGAAGAAAAACGAGGAAAGTTGACCCCATCACCATGTGGTATCCATAGCTTAGAAGAGGGAGGCAGAGAGAGAGAGAGAGACATGTGCACGTTTTATAGGTCATCTGCTTAATTGAAGTCATTTAAAATATGACTGTCACGTATTTAACCATACTGGTGTTTACAGTTTAGATGAACCTAAAAACATCATTTGTATTAAGATTAGCTATTAGCCATTCAACACCAACTACGATTCTGTTTTAGCGCCTTCGAACCCGCTGACCAATACGACTTGTACAACGCATTCGAACAAGCCATAAATGAAGACAACAGTCTGTCCCAGTACAGCAACTTCAACTTTACTGATTACTATCGCATTTGGGTCAATGACCCTGGCTACCCAGTTTTGAACGTGGCCGTCAATCACTCCACTGGTGAAATGACGCTTGTTCAGGTAAGTGATAATATTTGGAACTCACCTTTGCTGATTTCGAAACTTTTTTTTTAAATTAATACCTACTTTGTCTGAATAATCGCTTTAGTACTGTAACTGTTAGTATTGTAGGATGTATGTATAATTAGTAAATAAAACGTGCAGTGCAGTGCAAATAGTCATATACCGTCTTATTATAGTTATTTTAGAATCGTTTGAGAAAAAGAACTTGGAAAAAATGAAAAATATATGTGAAGACTTTACGCTGTAATTAAAACATAAATGTTATTTTCTTGTATTCATTTCAATGTGATATTCAGACAAGTGGGAATGACTTTTATATTAATGTATTTTAGGAGCGTTTCTTCTTGAGTGCATCAGCGAGGCCTACCGGCCACATATACCCGATACCCATTACATATTCCACTAGGAGCAACAGAATATTCCAAAATGTGCGACCTATCCACATGATGACTGGATCCCGGGACACTCTCTGGAAAGACCCCCGTGAAGAATGGGTTATATTCAACAATATGCAACATGGTAATAAAATTCTATAAGTTTTTTATATTAAAAATGTTTGATTAGTTAAATTCGAATATATAGGTACTAACGATTTTAGATTTCCCACTATGCTATAAATATTAATTACTTATTTATTAAAAGTATAATTTATTTTAATAGTTTGCTTACATATATTACAAAAGGGAAGCCGGCAGGAATCGGGTTATATTGACCCTTTGCCACTGAATTGTTTGTAAAAGTACTCTATGTTAATAATGATTATAGACAAAGGCCTCAGAAGTCGTGCCCAAAAGAGAGATAGTAAAAAAAAACCTTGAAAACTACTTTTTTCTACAACTAATGTAATAACACACGTAGGTCTGATGGCAGACGCTTGGCTATTAGTAAATAAGATACTCAGAATTTTACATTACATTATAGCCCATCGAATTGCATCTCAAAACTCAAGGGCATCTCTGTATCTACAAAAAAAAGTTATGCTTGTCTTCTATTAATTAGCGCGTGCTTTAACGGTGAAGGAAATCATCATGGACTGTGTTCTACTACACTTTTTTTATTGCGCAGGTCACTACAGAGTTAACTATGACGAAAAAACATGGAGATTAATTTCGGACTCTTTGCTCAACGAACCAGGAACAATACATCATCTGAACAGAGCTCAGGTATAATATTGATTTATTCTTATATTTTATATAACTATCTTAGAATTCTACGCCATCTTTGATAATTTTCGTAGAACAGCGGCCTAGGAGTTCGGGTGTGAAATAAGAATTCACGGATTAAATTCCACCGAACATATATTTGGTTATCTTAATTTATAATTATATTATCGTGGGTTTCGGTACCCTGGTACCGAAAACGGTAGTTAAAAAAGACACCTGTGTCTTTTTTAACTTTTATCCTAAAATATTATCAATGTGAAAGTTTGTGAGGGTGTATATAAGTAAGTCATGATATTAAAGAAAATAATTTATTTTAATCTGTAAACATTATTTAAATTCAGTCAAATTTACTCTACCGCAGGCTCAGAAATCAATCCATCAGCAGTTGGACCATGTCTTGATTAAATATATTCTAATTTTGTTATTGAAAATTGCGAAAAATTTTGATTATAAAGGGTTTGTTTACGGAAGTCGCTAATAATAACGAGTTTTCACATAAAATTTATAACTATGAACTGCATTTACTTCTTTTTTCAGATCGTCGACGACGTGTTTGCTTTGATGAGGTCTGGACGAATGACTTACGAATTAGGCTTCCACATCTTTAGATTTTTGCGCAACGAAGTTAACTTTCACGTGTGGGACGTCGCCATTACTGGCTACACCTGGCTAAGGAACAGGTTGAGGCATTTACCAAGAAACCAGGCTGAGTTTGACGTGAGTATATATAAAAATTCAGTATTATGATCAGTTTAATAATATATTCCTTTAACTGGGGGTGTGACCGTCATGAAGGCTGGACCAAACAAGATTGTATAAACACAAACACCTTTAATTAGTACGCAGAGGTGCAACTGGTATACCAACTATTCCGCTAAGCATATTCTGTCCAATGATAATCAATTATGGGAACAATATGTATTTATAGTTCATAAGCAATATTTACTACTTACCTTGCTACCGAATTAGGTGTTTTTAAGTCAGGTACATCTACACAGCCATATCAAGCCTCAAGTCCAAGCACTGTGGAAAACACACCTAGTTTAATTCATATTATTACTATAAGGTTTTTCTTTAACCTTCACAACTTCATCAGAACATTATAATTTATCATTTTTTGTTTTTAGTCTTATATTATTAGCTACATGGAGAACGTCATTAACTCCGTGGGTTACAACTCCGACCCTTCAGAATCTCCTACCATCAGCATGAACAGAGAAACTGTCTTGCATTTCGCTTGCAATCTTGGCCATAGAAGATGTATTCAGGAGTCTAACGCTGGCTGGCAAAGAATGAAGAAGGGTGAATGGTGAGTGAATATGCAGTAGCTGATTGATAACTGTTTTAGATAGGTTTTGTCCAATATCTTTCCTATTTTCTATAATTAAGAATATCGTATAATCAATATTATATTACTATTATTTAACCTAAAGTAGATTGCTTACTTCTAACCAGTATTTTCTTCTATTCACAATTGCTTTCAATGTACACGAGATTATCTAATTAGCTTTCCAACTATTTGTAATACCTATATCTTTTAGGATAACCCCGTACATCCGTCGTAGCGTCTACCTCACGGGAATGAGGGAGGGAGACAGCTCCGATTTCCAATTCCTTCTGAGGCGCTACAGAGAGTCCAACTTCGCTAATGATAAGCTCGAGATGCTGAGAGGTCTTGGCGGTACACGAGATCCCCAACTATTACAACAGTAAGCTGTTTAAATTTAATTTATGTTATTAATAATGACAAGGCAGTAGCTGTTAATGACAAGGCAGTAGCTGATTTTGTTGTAAATGTTCATAACAAAGATGATTCAAAATTATGTTATTGTAAGAGAGTTGTGTATTGCTTAACACCTTAACCGATTAATCATATAGGTGTTTTTATACACCCCAATTAGATGAGTAAGTGTTCACCTAAAGGTCAGCGAAATGAATCCCTATAAATAATAGTAACATCATCTAGAACCAAAAAAAGATATAAGAATTAGAAATAAATTTAATGCTTTATATTAGTAGGTAGATATGTAAGTTTCTATGACCTTAACGTAATAATAATGCGAGCGTATAGCTATTTTTATTGTCATAGTACGAGGACATATTTTTTTTTATTGTTTTAAAGAAATTGGTCTCGGAATTCACTGTCTCTTGTCGGATATAGCGTATTTTTTTTTATAATATTATGTACACCTGTAAAGGTTTCTCACCTAGCATTTAAATAAATGTGTAATTATAGTAGTATGCTTATAGTGGTAAGCCGATGATGTAACTATTGAATAAAATAATTAAAAAATACAGTCGAATTGAGAACCTCCTCCTTTTTTGAAGTCGGTAAAAAAAATATAAATGATCAACTGAACCCTGTGTATTGCTCTTTAAGTACCATATGTCTCATAATGCCTAGTAACTACACTGGATATAAATATATCAGATAGATAATGGAGGGTATTTACTTGAACTATTTTTTGCATAAAATAGACCTACCTATTTATTGCATTACAATTTTTGTATTTAGCTAAACAGGCTATTGATTGTGTTGTCCAATTGAATGTCGACTGACGAGAGATGATCACCCTTCGACAGTCGATACAATTATGCCTTTTGGAACTTGTTATTTATGTCTTAGGGGCCGTTTAAGTATAACGTAACGCAAGTTATGAAGATTTTTTGACCCCTCCACACCCCATGTAACGCGCCGTAACGTTTCAGTATGCCCCTGCCCCCCTTCCAAAGTTACGTAACTCTAAATTTCCTTTTTTTTATATTCACAATTATTTTACGCAAAATACCAGAAAGTCGCTATAATACCTTTATTTTTTTAAATAAAAAAAAAACAATGTTACGTAACGCTTTGTAACCCCCCTCGCGCCCCTGTAACGCATCGTAACGTTTTACAAGACACCCCCCCCAAATTGCGTTACGAATGGACCCTTAATATATGACAGTTATCATCCTTGATATGTGCCGATTAATTTAATTAATATCTTAATCTTCTTAATAACTAAAGCTATGTTAATCACGGCAATATAATTGAATACGATTTGTCTCCAGATACCTGGCATTGACGCTGACTTCTGAAGTAAGGTCTCACGACAAAGCGAACTCCTTCAACTACGCGTTGCTAGGTAACCAGGAAAATGCCTACACAGTGCTGCAGTTCGTGAAGAGTAATATAAATGCTATTAGAGTAGCGTAAGTAATTTATTTATTAGATGATTTTTACAGGAGCGGCAAAGCAATTCAACTACACCTGGGCCCGTAGCCAAGATGCCTTTTTACGATCGTTAACGCTAATAAAATACGGAAAAAATGTAAGGGAATGACATTCCTATCGATAAGACTATCGCTTCGATATTTTATTTTTATACATCACGTTAGCATTAACGTTTGTGGAATGGCATCTTGGCTAAGACACCTGTTGACAAGAAGAATAGCGTCTGATGGACCATCGATTGATGAGAGATCAATTGTCCTTCGCCAGATAATACAATCATACTGGCCATTTAAAACTGGATGTACCCTGATTTCGGCTACATTGATCTGTCTTACCCAAGCATTTACTAGAATAATATGTCAACAAAATTAGATTCCCTAGAAAAAAATAATTGTCATATTAGCAGGTTACAGTTTGTTTCTAGGATTATCAGGTCTGAACGGCATTTGCTGTGTTTCGATATACATGGTAATTGTGTAATTTATTATTAGAAATGTTGCTGGTGACCCTCACCGTCTTTGCGATAGCAGTACTAACTATCTATAGCAAGCGGTGGCAAAGGGTTCATATAACCACTTCCTGCCAGCTTCCCTTATGTAGAGTATAATTATCATTACAAAGATTTGCGAACTGCAATTATGCATACTAGTATGTATATAGATAGTGTCGGCTTCCTTCGCACTACTGATAGCCAGATGACTTCTGATGGCCCTGTTCCTACCAAACTTCACAAGAACACGAGCTAAGCTGAAGATGTAAAATCACTCTAGCCGTACATGCGCACATATATATACGTTACGTTTACATTTATATATGTATATTACTAATTTTTTCAATGATATCATTAAATTAAATTAATATCTTAATACAAGACGTATTCAATTTTACGATACGGCTTTGGAATTTGCCGAAACAAATTAATGATTAAGATATCCTCTGTTATCAATATTTATAATCCATTATCACACTATATATGCTTATCTTTGGAATGAGAAACAATTACAAAATATCGTGTAATTTAGTGTTAGGGGGTTGTTTTGTTTCAAGTTAGAGTATCATAGAAGACGATTAAAGAAGATTGAAATATGCAGAAATAGTTTTTGGGAAATGACGTTTCCAAATGATAATATTAAATACATGCATGAAGCTGTTACTAATTATACATATATCACGCCTTCATCCCCATAGGGCCAGAGGTAGCATCCAGGGCATTTAATTTACGCTATGTATGTGCTGCCCTATAACGAAGGGGAAGAGCCTACTGCCATATTGGCTTCATTCCCAGTCTCCAGGCTGATACTGAGCTGAAAAACAAAAAAACTTTTCTGCCGCCAAAGCAAGACTGTGTAGTCACTGTTGTGTTCCCATTTGAAGGATATTGTAGCCAGTGTAACTGGACATAATACGTATTAAAATCTCATGTCTCAGGATAGCGAGCGTAGTGGAATACTAAACAATATTTTGTAATGCAAGGTGTTGAATGATGTTCTTACTGTTTATGGGCGGTCGTAGCGCTTACCATCAGGCGAACGGCAAGCTCGTCTCATCATTCATGATATAAAAAAACTCAATATCACTTAACGCGATACGAGATCTCGGTGTAGTGGTTGTCCCCCGCATGCTATATAATTACGCCACTATATAGTTTTCGGATTAAATGAGCGTACGATTAAATGTTTGTTAATTTTCAGTTATGTAGAAGATGCACCACCGACGCCAGTAAACACAGCTCTTTCAAACCTTGCTTCTTACTTGGACGAACCAGGTTTAGCTGAGGTATAAACAGATATACTTAAGATATATTTTTAAGAGTATATTTTCTTCTATTCGTATTATTTTCTTGTTTACGTAGCCCAATATCACATGTTTTATTGATTTTGAAATAATATAAAACATGATCAGCCAAAAGAAAAGATGCACGTAAATTTGTTTTTTCCATATCGGTTCATAAACGTCCAAATTCTGAGGAAATAGGCACTAAAAACATACACTTCTGATTGATAACCTCATTTTTTTGAAGTCAGTCAAATAAAATAGCATCTTCGATATCATTATACTTAACTCACAAGTCGCACCTTAGATTTACAACATTTGAAAAGTGACAAACTATCGAATGCAGCGATCGAATGCAACATCGACTTTCCTGTATTTTGCATTTGCGTCATTCTAATTCTAAAGGTGTGCAGTGTTGCATCATTTCAACATAATATTTAATTAGGACAAATAAATGTATTACTAATATAAACTACCTATATAATGATGTTTGGAACCATATTAAAATAATACTGGTTTGCTACAACACTTTTGATTTATAAACATTCTCTTTTCTAGTATGAGGAATGGCTCCGCACAACTCAGTCGAACAGTCTCCAATATAACACAGTGATATCAGCTATCAATTCTGCCCGCAACAATATGGAATGGGGCACGAACATGGCCGAAACTATTTTAGCTGCTGCGAGGGGCAGTGCTGCTGGTGTAGCTGTTTCAGCTATGCTTTTAGCTATAATGGCTATCTTTGCTATGGTCATGTAATCAGTAATGATTCCAGATTAATTAAAAGCAATATGTCTACTTCTGCACTTTTTATGCTATGAGGATTTTAGGTCATAGCTCTCGAACAAACCAGAGTATAAGTATAATTTATGTAATTTTGTTTTGTACAAATATATTACTATTGTAATTAGATTTTAAGATTTTTAAAGTCATTCTCGCATTCAGGGACACAATTTGCAATGTTAGTGCGTTATATCATTTGAGAACTTGATGTTATGGATGAAAATATACATTTGATATTATTAAACTTTGTTTTATTTGTATGAAAACCATGTACCATATCATCATCATCATCAGCCCTGTATTATATACTGCCTCACTGTTGGGCACGGGCCTCCTCTACTACTGAGAGGGATTAGGCCTTTGTCCACCACGCTGGCCTAGTGCGGATTGGTAGACTTCACATACCCCCGAAATTCCTATAGAGAACTTCTCAGGTATGCAGGTTTCCTCACGATGTTTTCCTTCACCGTTAAAGCAAGCGACAATTCACAAAGAATACACACATAATTTTTAGAAAAGTCCGTTCCACAACCAACTAGGCTAAAAAATTATCTTATCTTATATTTTTAAAAACATATACCAATTACACTTCTAGTGGGTATGTTACTGTTTCTCATGCTTATGTCATAGATGCCCTATTTTAGAAATTATTCCAAATCGTTTCTGCAACAGTCTTGCAAAACATGTTGTTTAATCCTAAATTATAAGATATTACTAAAGGGCGAAGATACGTATAAGGTCTATTTTTACAACTATAAAATCTTGAATACGTCGCCAACATAACTTTATAATCGTTAACGCCAATAAAAAAAAGAACGATGTATCAGAATAACGTATTCTAACGATACGCCTTTTTGCCAGGATATGTTACTTCCATACATGTCGCAGAATAGATAACCGCTGGAGTAAGCGTGTTCTAGAGTAGAGAACGTGTCTTGGCAAACGTAACGTGGACGCTCTCTGACCAGATAGCAGGACGACTTACACAAGAGGGCCGGCAACGACTGGATGCATAAAGTAGCAGACGGGCTCTGTATTGTACCTTGGGAGAGGCCTATGTCCAGCAGTGGACTTCAAAGGGCTGATGATGATACATAAAGTTAGCGTTAACGATTGTAAAAGGCATCTTGACGACGGTGTTCATGTCATATGGATATGCATGAAGTATTTAAGGAAACTATGACTGAGTCGAGTATCTTTATACTAAAGGCAAAATGCAATCTGTTGTCAATCGTTTTGAGGGAATTGTCTTTTCTTTAATTTGTCTAAACTGTAAGAAACATATGATCATGAATTTTGATGTCGATATAATAAGGACGTACGATGTTATTAAAGGCATCCGCATGCCTATAGCATTAATTTGTTAGATGGAATATAAAGATAATCTATATATATTTAGATTATTTCAATTTAGATCATTTAAGCGATTTACCATGTTACATATCATCATAATTTTGAACGAAACCAGCTAATATAAAATAGAAAAATTTAAATATTCCATGACAGAACAAAGTCTTTTACACATAATACACTTATCATGCCGAAAGCTAGGTATATGGCATCTGTGAGAGATATTGAGACCAATTAATGTTTAGCGAGTCACATTTACATATTGGTTACATGATAGAAAATACACTAATAGGTATTTGCAACGCCTTGCTCAAAGAGAACTTGGTTTAATAAATTACACAAAGTAATTATTTCACTAAATATTTATAAAATTATTCTATACGGTAAAGAGCCCCAAGTCCTTATTTCTGAACATAATACAAAGGCTAAACATATCAAAGACGCAACTGTCCAAGTAATACCCGATATCAAACATATGACACGACATTCTAATGAATAATAAAAGTGGCTAACATATCGTTATCATTATGGGGCAAGTGCGGTACACTTATCAAGAGTCTATACATCTTGATAATATTTTATCTTAGCTCGCGCCGATTGCGATAATCCTGATATCATTTATTACAATTAACTATGGTCCAAGGTACTGGTAATATTAAAATTTGATATTTTTTAGTGGACGCATTTTGCATGGCGTCATTGAGTTGGCAGGTACGTATTTTGATTCACTTGATTATTGTCAATTTTGATAATGACCTTGAAAATTTAAACTGTGGTAGCGCCAAGAGCTGCTTAATTTTTTACAGTCTTGTATATTGTTTGTCACCTTTTTCGGTTTCTTTATTAGTTCAGAAAATGGATAGTTCCACATAGATTTTAAAATTATTAGAAGATCAGGGTAATTTTTTTTTTGTTGTATTGATATTCCGAATGAGTGAGTTTAGATCAAAGTAATTTTGTATTTAAGCTACGTTATTGCATTTTTTGTGTGTCAGTGCAGAGGAAAAATACTTAAGCGTGGAATCTGAAGTGGTAGTAAAATTAGTACTTGTATAAGTATTGATAATAAACCACAAATGTACCAAAAATGGTGCATAGGATTTTAAAGACACATTAATAACCCTGATTAAAACAAATTAATGAATACCGTATGAAAGGAATCAACTACTCGACCAAGAAGACTCAGCAGTCGTTGATATAAATAGATTTTAGTGAAGAGAACATAAAGATCAAATCGAAGGGTAATTTTTTGGATGATATAATGTAATTAAATAAAAAAGGGGTTCATATTAAATTTAAATCATTTGTGCCTTCCAAGGACTTTAATACATTATATATACAGGAAGCAGATGTATTATAGATATATAGGTGTTTGTATGCATCTGGTTTATGTATATTGAAAGACATTTCTAAATCAACAAACTAGTGATTATTATAATAACCATGTGCAATTTATATTCATACTATCTTATTTTCAGCCATGATAAATATTATAAAGTTAGGAGTGTTATCGGTTTTACTGGCGTATGCCAAAGCCGATTGGCCGATAGATCTTTTAGAAGAGCCGATTTACCGTAACCAAGTTGATGACACTGTCTACCGTCTACCTGAAGAGTTGGACCCCCATACATTATGATATAGAAATAACACCATACTTCGAAGCTACTGCTAATAGACCGGCTTTCACTTTTGATGGCATAGTTACGATTCGTCTTAGAGTAAGTATCAAAAATCTTATTTATTGGTGTGATTGTAAAAATAAGTCATTTTAATGCAATATAACATTTTTCGTTAGTGCAAATTTAGAATCCATTTTTATAAATTAACTAGTTGACCCGACAGACGTTGTCCCGTCTTAACTATGAATTTGCAGCGCGCATTCTGTCAATCGCTGCCAGTTATTTCAAACAATTGACAGTTATATAAAATTAATATTTTCGTTAAGTTTTTTTAGATTTTCTAATTTTCCGCGCAATTTCTTGAATTTTTTCTTTCATAAGAACCTTCTCCTGACAATAACAAACACAAAAAAAGTAAAATCGGTCCAGCCGTTCACGCGTGATGGCGTGACCAAGGCAAATGAGGATTCATTTTTATATGTATAGATTAATTTGAATTTTATGAAAATCTAACAAATCTGAATTGCAATCGTTTCTACTTATAGGCAGTACAAGCTAATTTAAGTGCTCTCATCATCCAAGAAAATGTCCGAGAGATCCTCTCTGTTACTCTCACCGACGAAGCTAATGTGCCGATAAGAATCAACACAGCAAATCCCTTTGAACGCATCAGAGAGTACCATTTCCTAAAAATCAATCTGGCTGATGGAGTTACCTTGGTTAATGGACAAGTGTACTTGCTCACTGTAGAGTACATTGGAAATATAAACGAGACACCGCTGTCGAGAGGTGTATTTAGAGGAAACTATGTCGGTGATGATGGACGTCTTCAGTAAGTATGAGCCTACATGATTTAGTTCAGTTGATATTAGAACTATCGATAATAGTTATGGTTAGGCATGTTTTGAATTTAAAATAAAATATTTTTTCAAATTACTTTAAGTACTTCGAAATTGATGTATAAATTGGAATTGAAATTGATGTATTCTTGCAGCTGGTACGCGGCAACTCATTTGCAGCCAACGCACTCAAGGCAACTCGCACCGAGTTTCGACGAGCCCGGCTTCAAGTCTACCTTTGACATGATCGTCAACAGACCCGCGTCATTTGGAGAGACCTTCGGCAACATGCCCATTCGACAGACGATTCAGTTAGTTATATTAAAAGAAGTCAGATATTTTAATTCACTTTATAATAAAAAAGAAGTTATATACCAAATAAATATACTTCAGAAATTAATTACTCTGAAATTTCCACAGAATGGGAAACCGTGTGAAAGAGATCTTCCACAGAACTCCTAGGATGTCAGCGTACTTGCTAACGTTGCATATCAGCGAAGAATTCACTGTTATCGCCGACAACAACGACACTGCTAGGCCCTACAGGATTCTTGCCAGGCCTAACGCTAGAGGACAAGGAGAATACGCTTTGGAAGTGGGACCTCCTATCACCAGGTGGTTAGAGAACTACTTGGGCATTAGTTACTACTCTATGGAAGAAAACATGAAGAACGATCAGATTGCTTCGCCATTCTGGGCGTCTGGTGCGACAGAAAATTGGGGTTTGGTTACTTATAGGTACGTAATGAGTCTATATGTATGTGTATGTAGTCATAAATGAATTCATTTGAATTTGAAAAATGTATGAAAATTTAAAAACAACTACGTTTTTTCAAATTCATCATAGACTTTTGACCCTTCAACTTAGAGTAGAAATTGGCGCTTTAATTCTGGTTACAGGAAACTATAAATGGTTTATACACTTATAAGTATTATTTTTTACTAATTATAATTAGCGTAGACTTGAAGTTATTTCCAATTTTAGAGAACTCCGTCTGCTTGTCGAAGAAGGTGAGACTAATGCAAATGATAAAATGACGGTCGGCACCATAACAGCCCACGAGCTGGCCCATAAGTGGTTTGGCAACTTGATTACTTGTCGTTGGTGGGACAATGTCTGGATTAATGAAGGCTTTGCGAGCTACTTCGAGCATTTTGCCATGGACGGCGTAAGTAGAAATAAAATTATCTTTGTTTGATTCTTGCATATTAACTATGTTGTGAAAACTCAACTCTTTGGTCCAGATTTACTCCATCATAGTAGAATCTTGAATAGAAATTTTAAATTGCATTTCTTTCGTTTTGTCTGCATATTTCTATTCGGAAAACTTGCCTACGATTGTACCTCGGTTCAATATAAAAAATCTAATTTTTACTATGAAAATTTTGCCGATATGTTACAAAATATAAACTTTCCCAGGTTGATAAATCTCTGGAGCTAGCTGATCAGTTCAACATCCAGTATATGCAAAGCGCATTGTCTTCTGATGCCTCTGCTGGTACCAGGGCCCTGCAGCATACAGTCAACAGCCCCACACAAGTGACTGGCCACTTCACAGGTATCAGTTACTCAAAGGGAGCGGCATTCCTTCTCATGCTGAAGCATTTCGTCACTGAAAACACTTTCAAAAAGGCCTTGAACTACTTCTTGGTTGACAGGTACTGATTCATCAAATATCGCTATTACTGTAATATGGAGTATTGTAATTATTAACAATATTCTTTTTATTATATATGCGAGTGTTTCCACTGATTTATTTTTTTATTGTACTTAATTATCTTAGTAATGTTATTGTGATAACGATTGTAGTATTAACAATTGTAATTATAATTAAAATACAGTAATCATTGTTTTATACGGGCACTTTAAAGTGATTCCGCTACACCTGACGCTAAATGGATTAGTCTAATAGAAAGTCGACTGACGAGGGGTGATTACCCCTCGAAAGTGGAAACAATTATGCCGTCCTATTGGAACCGGATATACATAGGGTGATCCTAGAACGTGACACACTTACATGGGCCACTATGACGGGTCTTAATACCTTGTGTACGGTGGTCGCTATCCGGGAAGATATAAAATATATCCTACCACCAACAAACATTGCTAGAAACATCGCGATGTAGCCAATTATAGCCATAATTTAACCTCATCGACAATAGAGCCTCACAGTTTTGTCCGAATGTTCATTTTCAATACATCGTTCGTTCTTTTCTGGTTTTTAGCGCGTGATATTATTTCAGGTCCTACAAACATGCGTTCCCATCAGATTTGTTCAATGCTTTCGGCCGCGCTGTGAGAGAAGACGGCACCTTAGCTAGTGGATTTAATATCGAACATATTATGAGGTTTTGGGTTGAGCAGCCTGGTTACCCAGTGCTGAACGTAGAAGTTGACATGAACACTGGCGTCATAAACCTGAGACAGGTAAAATAGATTAAATAGTTATATAATCATTTACTGGACGCATTTATACTATTTAAGATAATACATGAATTGTCGAGGCATGGTTGAAACCTTTACGAATGCTAATATTTAAATTAAGTAACCACAAGTTCTAGTAACATGACTATTTGCAGTTTATCGAACAGACAAGTTATCCTATTCTTATCAATCAAAATGAATGGCTATTACTACTATTTCTAATATGAAAACATTTTACAGGAACGATTCTTTATCAGTGCAAGCACGCAAGGCACCCTTCAGGTGTGGCCTATACCCGTGACATATACCAGGGAAACAATCCTGATTGGAATGCATTGAAGTCCACTTTCGTCATGGACTCTAGGAGCGCTCAAATTCAAAAACCAGCTGGACGTGAATGGGTTATCTTCAACGTTCAACAGCAAGGTAAACTTTTTGGATTAATAGAAAGACTAACAAGTAATATACTTTGAACTTCAGTGCGCCCTGTGACCCCGAAGGCCTGAATGTCTCCGAAACATCAGGAGAAAATAATAAATTAAAAAGCGCGATAAAATCCGCGAAATAGTTTTATTTTAATGCCTAACTTTCGTGAAAACATAAGAAATTTATATAATTTAGATAAAAATTGATAATCGGATTATGGAAAGCCAAAGATTAGAATGCAATTTTTGTTTATGATTTTACAAACATATATTTGTATGTACGTGAGTTTGTTTATATGGTCCCTCAAAGAACCTAAAGGGCTGCACCTTGATATTGACACATACTTGATTTGATCATTTGAGTTTTATAGTCGTGTTTTATTTTTTGACCTAAATTTATTCTACTCTAAAAGTAATTATAAAATCTTAAGGGATCTGATGTATATAATATAATGATCTGAGATATATAATGTAGAAAGGCTACTAAGTTTATATATAAACTCATATAATATATAAGAAAGATTTTATTATAGGGACAACATCAGTATAACATGTACAATAAAGAGGAGAAAAACAAAATATGTAAAGAAATATAACGCGATTATACCCAGTGTCAACGATGGGCACCCTCATTCAGCTCCTTGCTGCAGTACCGGCCTGGTTGATACTGCAGCGCTGATTTTCAACGAGGGATCTAGGATATATGTATCTTATTTTGTATATGTATAAACTCATTTATATTATTATCAACCATACACAAATACAGAAATCCGCTGCCAAAACTGTGGTCGTATCTTTCGGGCTAGAATCGGTCTGATAAGTCACCAGCGTAGGTGTATATCGTACCTCGCATCTTCTACGAACGCTACTTTATCTCATGTAGATGTTAATTGCCAATGATGAAACTCATTTGTATATCTTTGTTCAGGAATATACCGTGTCAACTACGATACACAGAACTGGCAATTGATTGCTGCAGCTTTAAGTAAGAACGTCTCAAGTATCCATCATTTGAACAGAGCACAAGTAAGAAAACATTCTGCCAGTATTTTTATTTTCCTGCATTTTATACTATCAAATTATATTATAGAGGAAATATCGGTTTATAGTTTAACAAGCGATTGATGTATTCTTTCCTGATAAATTCATAATTAGGGTATTTCCCGATAGTATTTATAGCTGGATCCAAGTCGCTTAATTCAACTTAATTTTAACAATTCTCATTTATTTTATTTTTGATAACATGAGGATTTACTTTTTACGTTGCTATTATTTTATTTACGACAACAATAGACGAGTCTCTATTCGAAAAAAGTATTGAGCTTTACAATTGTGTTTATTATTTTCATCGAAGTATTAAAAAGTCATCATAATTCTTGATTATTTTAACCTGTATTGCTTAAAAACATTTTAGGCTTTTAGGTTGCAATTTAATTTGATAAATTATAATACATTTTTGTGCAATTAGTTCCTATATATAACTTTTTAGATTCATTTAGATCTACAAGTTTATCATGTTTGTTAATGTTTGATTCTGTTTGCAGATTGTAGATGATGTGTTTGCGTTAATGCGTTCCGGAAGAATGACTTACAACTTGGGTTTCCAAGTGCTGGACTTCTTGAAGCAAGACACGAGCTACTACAGCTGGTATCCAGCTATAACCGGTTTCACCTGGCTTAGGAATAGATTCTTGCACATGCCTGACGTATTGGCTGAATTTGACGTATGTTTTTTTTATGAGTATTATAATATTTTGTTTTAAAAAGTTCGATTTCTACAATGTTTAAAAATAGAGTCGTTTAAAATAGATATTGGTTAAAAGGAGGAGCGAAATGATTAGTCATAAAATGAAGTATTTATAACATGTATACAGAAAACGAAAATGCATTGATAATTAATGATACTATTTTACATTATCACAACATATCTATTCAGATATAACATAAACTTTTCAGTTACCTCGTTAAGTTCTTTATTTATCAAATAAGTACCTAATGCCCTAAGATTTTTGTAAAAATGTTTTATACAAAATTGTGTAAGATACAAGAAATCCTATTTTAACTTGATGTTCTATTGCAGGAAATCCTCTTTGGATACTTGAATGCTCTTATTACTGATTTAGGCTACGAGGTAGTCCCCGATGAGCCAGTGACGAGGACTTTGAACAGATTCTTCGCCTTAACCTTCGCTTGTAACATTGGACACGAAGGTTGCGTCCGTGACGCTGCACAAAAATTCAATGCTCTGAGAACCTCTGGTGCCAGGTATTTCAAAATTGTTATTGAACTTTACTTGGAAGTAATCTGAAAGCGACATTCAATTTAGATCTGTATTTCGTTCATCATTGGGTTTATTAAAACCCCTAATCTTAATTATAGGACATTTATAGATTTGGAGGCAAAAATCATGAAGACGTATGTATGTAAAATGTAACAATTGAACTCAATACTTGATCTACGACAATATCTATCTTAAAAGAAGCCGTTAATCTTAATACAAATATGCTTATTCCTATTATAAGGGCCGTAACATAGCTGCCAAAATGCCTTATACTGTATTATACTCTGTCTACCCTTAAAAAGAGGAAAAGGCGTGATGTATGCATTATCTTAGTGTAATAACATCGCGTGACTTATAGTTATTTGTTGATCAGCAAAATCTAATCATGTAAAGTAACGGTAATAAATTAGGACAGGAAATTGACTCTGCCTTTACGGGTACAAGAATAATGCTCTTTTCCTTGTGTTTCATGTGATTTATGTTAGACAAAGATGAAGGATATTATCTTTATATCCTAGTATATTAGCTAGTAGTTATCAATAACACAAATCTAATGAGAAACGTAGCCTTGGATAATCTCAAAAATCGCAGTCGCTAAATACAATATCTAGTGTTAATAAGTTAGTATTTACAAATTGCTGATAAAATGGTTTGGGCGGAAACATGATTTTCGAAAATGAGTCGTAACGCGTAGGGATGTAATTCATTTTCGATGTCTAAACGTATACATAAAGACTAACTGACGGACTGGAATGGATGCATAAAGAGGTAGACTGCAACGGGCTGATAATTTTATTTTATTTTATTTATTTGGAAAACAAACAAGTGTACATATAGATGACAAATTAAAATATTTTTTTTTACAAAATTAATATACTGTACACTCCACAACGTTTTCACGGATTACTTAAAATACTTAATGTAATTACTATAGGTACAGTGAGATTACAATACAATATATTAGCTTTACGTGTTTTGGAGCATCGTTAATGCATCTACAATTTGTTTTTTAAATACTATATTTCTGTTAGCGAATATATCTATGTTAGTAAAATGGTTATTATAAATTTTAACTAATCTATGAAGGGGCGCACGTTCACCCGCATTTGTACGACATGAAGATGTAGCAAATAGCGGGTAATAAAATAATGAATATACTACAATATATGCATATGCCAGAACTATAGAAAGGGGGATATTGCCAATGGAATAAGATAGTTTCCTCGCCATAAATGTAGTGCGTCAATGTCAATTATATGAATTAATTTACAGAGTAAACCCTAACCTGAGACGCCATGTCTTCTGCACCGGTCTTCGCAAAGGTGGATACGAGGATTGGCGATTCCTATACGAGAGAAGACGCAATTCCAACAACCAGGCTGATGACCTCGCCATGCTTAGAGCTCTCGGTTGCACCACTGACAACAGGGCTAGACAAGAGTAAGCCAAAATTTATTTTTTATTGTCAAGTATTTATGGTGCCGTTGGTTAGTAAGGATGATTGTTTGTTAATGCTGTTAATACGTTATCGGTATTTCAATTTTACTCAGTCCTTTAGTATTTTAAAGCTCATAAGAGACAAGATCGATTGTCATATTAAATGTTTTTGTGTAAAATGTACTTACTATGCCGTCTAAAAATTCCGTGTAACACTTAATTTTGCTAGATTAAATTAAAGTACTAATACACGCATGAGTACCACCTAGGTCAAAACGATTGCGTAGGTTCCAACCGATAAAGAATTATTCCCCGATAGATAACCGTCATTACCATCTATCAGGTACTTGGAGATGATACTGACGGATGAGGTGAAGGCCCAAGACACAGTGAATGCATTCACTTTCTTCTACATGGGAGACAGGAGTAATGCCAGAGTGGCCTTAGAGTTCTTGAAACCAAGAGTAGAACAAGTTAGACAAGCGTAAGTATTTATGATTTTGCGCACTTCGTTTCTGAGTTTTATTTACATTAAATCAAAGTTCCTGTAGTCTCTCTTGAGGTTTATTAAAGTCTATTATATGTTTATCCATAAAATGCTTTATCTATGCGTTATATAATCTATTTAGTAATTTGTAGTTTTGATTTTAACAAATAATTTCCACACATCCTCACAACTTTCGTATATAAGTCTGATCTTCATGGAATTTGTAATTTTTTCAACAATCTGAACTTATCCAGAGATGGAGCCTCTCGCTAGTTGACAATTAACTACAAATGCATAAAATTTAGTTTTATAAGCATTATCTAGCTATTGACAATATCATTATTATTTTACAGTGTTGTGCTTCCTGCTTGGTTTGACAGCGTATTGTCAAATCTCGCATCTTACTTGGACGAAGAAGGCTTGCAAGATGTAAGTATATCTATATAATATAGATTTATTTTTTATTCTGTCACATTCTATCTCTGTTTATTTACATAATATTTCACGAAAACCGTAAGTGCATGCTTGGGTAATCAACTAGAACTATTATTAAGAGGGTTGAGGTTTTAGGTTGAAATAAAATAATGATTTATTTTGAACCCGTAAAATGTTAAACATTATTTAGATTTCGTCATAATTAACTCTAATACCAGTTCGGAAAACAGTTCTTACCAGAGAAGAACGAGCAAGAAACTCTGTTGTTCTTATCAAAATCAGTTTAAGGTATAAACTACAGTGCACGATACAGAGAAGAAAAAAAATTTTTTTTTTATTGTTATTTAGAGCAGTTCATTTATATGCTTGCAAAATAAGTAATAAATTAATTTTAAATTTCCGTTTGAGTACAACCCCCTCAATAATCATGAAATATTATATTATGCAGACCTGAGAAACCACGCCTTATGGGTCGGTACTTTTGAAATTTGTATGGTTAAATGGATCCTGTAAAGACGTTTTTTTACAGATGGAACAATGGCTGAACGCAAACCGCGACACCATTCCTAACTACAACGTAGGTTTAAGCGCCATCAGCTCTACCAGGGCTAACATGAGATGGGGAACTCAGAATGCGAACATAGTTCTTACAGCCGCCCGAGGTGCTGCTGTCGTGGTGCTGCCAACTACGATGCTGTTCTTGTCTACATTGTTTGCTCTGCTATTGAAATAATACTTTAAAGAAATATACGAATAAAGTAATTTTGTTTTATTTTTATTTTCTATAATGCATACTAAGTCACGACAAGATGGAAAAAATGTAAGTGTTTAACATTTTAGAGAGTGATAATTCAAACTGAAAATACTCATTTTTTTAAAAGTGTCAAAAGGCGGATAGATTTGTATTTAAAAATGATTGTTATATTATGTATATGTATATTAATAATTAAATAAATAAGTGACATTCCAATGTCACTTATTTATTTAATAAGTGACATTGGAATAGTAAAAGTACCAAAGTAGTCCACTACTTTGTCCTTTTCTAGAATAAAAACTACCCTAAATCTTGTTTGCTTTTTACAAATGTTAGGTTACTAAAGTTACGTTGATTAAAATTAAAAAAATATATCACCGCCTACAGAAACACTTACACAAATATTCACCAACCAACCGACCAGTACTCTTTACAAATATTAGGATACTAAAGCTATTTTTATTAAAATAAAAAAAAAATATCACCGCCTACAAGAACACTCACATATTTCATCAACCAATGACTATCAACACCGATTGCCCCGGTCTGTCAACGCTGAGTGTTTTTATAGCAAAAGTGTCACAAATACGAATAAAATATTTATAGGCTAACACAAACTAACGCATTTAAGAAATTGTAAGATGCT
This sequence comes from Manduca sexta, assembly GCF_014839805.1. Classification (NCBI taxonomy): domain Eukaryota; kingdom Metazoa; phylum Arthropoda; class Insecta; order Lepidoptera; family Sphingidae; genus Manduca; species Manduca sexta. Next base: position 22,441 of record NW_023593081.1, read on the forward strand.
CAATTGTTCAGCCATTATGAAAAATTACACTTACGTGCTACATGCTAAATACTTTTATTATTGCATCGTTAGAAAGACAAAGCTAAATTATAAGCTAATAATAATAAAACATAATGAAAATCTATATATACAACAAATGTTCAATTGCTTGTAATCGCAAGGTCGGATATTGTGGAAATAGTTGTATCGCCTACATTTTGCGATAAGATAATGTCTAACGAAATTCTTCATCCAAGGTCAAGAATTATTTAAGATACAATTAATAATAATAATATTTTTATATTGTAAATAACCGAATTTTGTAATTATATCAATGATTACATATACCAAGAATTTCGTTAACAATTATTTGAATGGTTACAAATAACAAGTTATTAAAACAAAAATAACATATTTACCCAAACTACGTTAGGCCTGTACCTTGGGATACCAGAAAAATTAAATTGGGAAGACTTATAAATAATTGTTGATGTATTTATCGTCGCCACTGTCAGGCTACCTTCATTTTAATATTGTAACACTAGACTTTCCTTTCTACGCATAAACTATCAAACTATATTATTAGGTCCCATTGGATACAGAAAAGTCAGAGGTGTGTGCCCTTGAGATTTGAACCTGCGGACATTCGTCTCGGCAGACCGTTCCATACCCAACTAGGCTGTCGTCGGCTGACTTTTCTAAAATCATGTGTGTATTCTTTGTGAATTTATCGTTCGCTTTAACGGTGAAGGAAAACATCGTGAGGAAACCTGCCCATCTGAGAAGTTCCTCTGTAGGAATTTCGATGGTGTGTGAAGTCTACCAATCCGCACTAGGCCAGCGTGGTGGACTAAGGCCTAATCCCTCTCAGTAGTAGAGTAGGCCCGCGCTCAGCAGTGGGCAAAGTATATAATACAGGGCTGATATTATTATTATTATTGGATACCAGAAGGGGGGAGACTTTTCCTAAATCGTCGTTAAGTGCAGATATGTTTGATTTTTTTGTGTAGGTACGACAAGGTGACCTACTGCATCTGATGGTAAGTGGAGTGAGGTCCAATACAAAGTCGATTGACGAGAGATGATTGTCCTTCGACATTCGACACAAATATACCGGCCTGTTAAACCGAATATATACAGGCTGATCCCGGAACGCTACACACTTACGTGGGCCACTACGGTGGGTTTTAACACCTTGCGTACCGTGGTCGCTCTTTGGCCCCAAAAAAAAAAAAAATGTAACACTAATCATAGTGAATCTTGAATCTATTTATATTTAATTACACCTACTATGTTTGATACTTTACCACACCTGCTTTATATAATACATGCCTCTTCCCTTTTATGTACGCAGAAGTGTTATCGGACCTTTCCCAGTCTCTATTAGGTCCCATGAAATAGTGGAGAGCCTATTGCAATTTACTGGGCAAAATTATATGTACGAGACTAGTAATCACAGCACGAATATCGTAAACAACACCTCTATATCACCGAGGCGGTATGCCAGTGATGAAGGGCCAATATAACGAGATTCTTGCAGGTTTCCCTTTACGTCGAATTTCTATAAATCTAATTATCATAAGACCGATTTACACACAGCATTTATGCATACTTATATATTGTGCCGGGTTCCTTTTCGCCACTGCAGTATATAAATTTACAAATATATAGTACTAAATAAAAAAAACTTATATAGTTAAAACAACTCATGGTAAATTGAAACTATATAAACGCACGCACGCAATTTTGTGCCGCGTCTGGTGTAACAAATCGCTAGCGTTTACGGGCTTTAAGGAATAGACATTTTTTTTTGGGTACTGCCGCGGTTATCTCCGGGGTTACTCTGCTAACGATGTACAAGCGATCCACCGGCTTAGCAAACACGGCAGTCCCAATGAAGGTTTGGTGGGCCCTACCGCTATTACTGAGGGTGCCAGTACGCTGGCAACCCGCAGCTATTCGATCACGGGGCCCGGGAGGAAGAAGGGAGGGATAGAGGGAAGGAAGAGAAGAGGAAGGAGTAGGAGTATGTTAGGATGGTAGGAACGGAGAGGGTGGGGAGATGTTCGCGAACCCTTATAGGCCTCAATATGTATTTGGCAACCAAGAGGTATACACATTACGCTGTGTGCCTAGAGTCGCGGCCTAATGTTCCCCCATGTATGGGCGTGCATTCGGTGTGAAAGACGGAGCGCACAAGAAATTACCCTCGGGGGGGAAGGAATAGACATTGGCTGGGATGACTTTTATGCAACACAGTAAATATTTTAGTCTGACATTAAAATATCTTATAAGCAAATAAAAAAAACGCCTTCGCATCATGACAGACGTCGTTCACATCATAAAAATCCTAGCTATAAAATTTTGTTATATTTATTCAGGTTATTTTAATGAAAAAAAGTCTTGTTAATACTTTTGTTGTTAAATATTATTGTTGAAATTTTTTACTGTTTGTAAAGTTAGGTGTAAAATGATAGTTGAATAAGTAAGCGAAGAAAACCTTTTAAAAAGTTACATTCCTTTCCAGAATCGTCTAAATAAATACTGTATCTCTCAATACGTCTATGATATTAGAGTATGATGTATTGCACAAACAGCTTGGAAAAATGCGTGCCATCCAGCCTACTATCAATTCACAAATTCAGAGTAAATTTTATTTGCCTTTATCGTTTATAAGACCTAAAGAAAATAGTACTAATATTATTATTTGGGAGCGTAGATTACATTGTGACTTTTGTTTGGTCGGCTTATATATTTTTTTATTGCTTTGAATGACAAGACAAGAGTACAGTTGACGGTAAACGATAAGCCCATAAATAGTAGAAACACCATCAAACACCTTGAATAATAAAGCATTGTTTAGTATTACACTGCGGTCGCCATCCTGAGACGTGAGATGTTAAGTCTTATTATGTCCAGTAGTTACACTGGCTACAATATCCTTCAAACCGGAACACAACAGTAACGACACACTGCTGCTTGGCGGCAGAAATAAACAATTTATATGACAAGTAGTATTTACTTTCAGTTATGAAAGAGGCCCTTAAATTCCTAAAGAACATTCTAGCCAGTGTAAATACTGGACTCTATAACTTCAAAATCTAATATTTCGGGGTGACGAGGGCAGTGCTGTGCAAATCAAATTCCAAGTGTTTTCTAATATTTATAATTATGTCGCTAACAATAGTCTAGTAACTTACTCGTATCGTCATTTAAAAATTGATTGATTCCTTCCCTAACCGAATTTCGGCCACGGCAGCCAATCTTAATGGAGATTAGTCAAGTACATAGAAGATATTATAGTGCATAACTGTGTGCGCAATACATAGGTGCACTCTCTGTGTTTCTATTCCTATAGTTCAGTGAAACGATTATCAACATGTCCGGAGAGAGATCAAGCGAAGGACCAATGCTTTACGTGCTTTCCGAGGCAAGGCTGTCGTACCTCCACCTTTCTCTCTCCGAGCTGCAATTGAATATTTTTTAAGACGGAAAAATGCAGTCAAAATTATTTCGGCCCTACCTGGAATTCAAACTCAGTACCTCTACTTGGTAGTCATACTCGTACCCTATACATTCAACAATGCTATCGAGGCAGTCAAGATTTTAAAATAATCGAAGCACAAGTGGAGTTGAAGGTTTTCAATATAGTATGATTATCAGAAGTGACAAGATGCTTAAGATGACGCTTATCACTGTACAAATAACGCATCAAATGCTACAGCATTTTGCAGTTTAAACAGTGGTAACGTACAGAGCGGACAGCAGGTTAGTTGATTTGATCAAACATTATTTTTAACTGTTGTGTTGACTGCTTCAGTGGCGTAGTTGTATTGCGTGCGTGGTATGATACTGCCCTGAGATCCTGCGTACGTATGGCGGGTCGACTAAAGTCAGTCCAGAGACTGGAATTTGTTCCCGATATGATAGGCTCGCCTATCACATCATGGGTTAAGGTGGGAAGCGACTGCCAGGTTGCACTTCTGCCTATTCCTTTTGGGATATCGGAGAATACGATTTTTTGTGTGATACTGTAATATGGGTGACGAGCGTAGTGAAATTTTGGTTTTCTATGTTTGAAATTGTGAATTATTTAATATATAACAGATAATAATAGGAAAAAGAAAATTTTCTGTGAAATCATCATCGAAATTTGTTAAAAATAAAGCAAACATATTTGAGATATGTAGTAACCAATACTGGGGACATAGTGGAGTTATCACGCTATCTCTTTTTCACGTACCCAGTATTAAGGCCGGTTAGCCTCGGTACGTCACAGTTTGCTATTACTGGTATTTGATAGCTGTCTCTTCCATTAAATCAAACCTTTACAACTTATTTATTATTTCATGGATTTTGCAATTCTTTTTCCATTCGATTTTGGATGACATACACATTTAATAATTGTATTTAAAAGTAGCTAGTACCCTATTTGAGCTTCATAATCATGTAGCTACTATTTACGAGTACTACTGAAGCTCATTTTAAGGGAGAACCTTCCTCGTTTAGTGGTATAAAAAATAAGTTTACTAGTTGTCTTTGTAAGACTGTCGTATAATTTTCAATCAGCCTGTCGCCCTCCACTACTGAAAGTAGGCCTCCCCAACTGAGCACTAACCATCTCGCGTCCATCCGCTACCCACCGGCTTTTCAAGTTATCGGTCCATCGTGTAGTAGGACGTCCCACACGACATTTACCTAATCGTAGTCTCCAGCACCTGTCTGCTCGATCGCTGTATAATCAATGAGATGAAATTAACATTGGGATTAGATAGATTGGATAAAAAGTTTCTTTAACAAACTATAA
>NW_023593082.1:0-4618 GCF_014839805.1 Manduca sexta
TATATTTATCCTCTAGCAATTTTACGTGATAATTTCGACTCGTATTGAAATTACATACGATAAGATTATCCGGTAGGTACACAACCTTCCAAAACTAATTCCAGCCATCAGGTGTTGTCCATAAAGTAACAAAATGCAAAATTATAAGTGTCACGCATAAAGGAATTTGAGAGGTGACATATTTTAATTCTTTCCTCCATGAAAAATAACAGTAATCATAACCGCGTAAGTTCCTGGCGCGAACCAAACGCTCGAATAAGAAAACTTGAAAACTTACAGTAGTAGTGACTGAGTCTTATTGAATTAGTTTCCAACTTGACAAAAAGGACGGCGCGGGATTATTTTCATCTGTGGAACGGGTACGCCGCGCCACACCCGCCGACACGCTCATTTTACCCTGTGTTTCTTTTATAAAACCCCACCGCAACCTCAACTGCGTTTTATTAAATGCCAGTTACTATTTTACGAATGAGTTCGAAGCGGCATTTTTAGATTTAAATTTAGAATGTTTCAATTGTTTGTGTTTTGTTTTCTTTGTATAAAAGTCTTTTCTAAAATTATTTGATCAAACCAAAAATTATAGCTAAAGTATTATTGGCAGAAAATTTAAATTAACATTCAACTTAATCTCCAAGTAAGAAGATAGATTGTTCATTACACGAGCTAATTAGTTCATCTGTAAATCCGGTAACAATTTGACGGTGGACACTGAACGCCGAGCGATAAGGCGCCCGATACTTTGACAAACGATGTTGTCAAATATTGACACAATAGTATGAACCCGGCGGCTATAATGAAAGCCAAAGCATTGAAGGTAGACTTGCGTAGTTTAGTTATTACTGAACAAATATTTGTTTATGGAATTTCGCTTGGTTTCGTTGGTTTACAGAACATTCGATTGGCTTCATAGTGAAGTTCTAATGACTGAAGTCCTTTGAATAGGTAACTACAACCATCAGGGTCCTGAGCCGCAAACTTGACCAATGTATAATCCCCTTCCGAGTTTAAATTTCGCTTCAGCTCAGCAAAACATTCGCAAATCAATACAAACTAAGCGGGAAAGTAACATATTTCTTTAATTAAAAAAAGTTAAGAAAAATGAAACTGGCACAAACAGTTCACTTTTATAAATTAAACACACACACAAGCGCATGCGAGAAGTATAAAAGCGTGATTTATTTAACAAAGTTAATCCGCCCGCACAGGAGGCTCCATACGTTACATACGTGATGTCTCTTTGAGGCCAGAACGTCCTCTTTTTTAGGATATTGGTGCCGGACCTCTGTCACTGTCACGAATGGCTGTACATTCGCGCTCCTTTACATATGAACCGGATTATGTTACCTATGTTATAGATATAAAAAAAATGGTGTTCACATTTTTGAATTTCGAATTCATTTTGTAAATTGATTTTAATTAATGCGTCTGTTTGATGTGGTTAGCACATTATGACGTTCGATTGCAATTTGCAGTGAAATACTCTCGTAAAGGTCAATCTTTATCTGTAATGTTTTACAGCGATGATTCGGTGTCCGCGGCGTCCTTTTGTATACGGCTAGTTGAACGGAAAAAAGTGTGGCTAATGGGTTCTTTTATCATTTTACCGTGTCATTACAATTGCATTGCTTCTCGCATATAATTACCGACTCGGCGCAAATAATACACGCATCTGGATAATTAACATACACTCACACCTTTGCACACACACATTTCGCAGCGTGTCTTCCCATCTCATCAAGTTATGGAGGCAATCATTTCACCACAATAATTCTAATCTTAGCCAACCCTACGTGTGTTTTATAGAATCAGAAAACCCAAAAAACGTAAGACACTGAAAAGTCAGCCAAGAATGTTCCAAGATCGATTGAGTATACATTAGTACCTTTATTTATTATTACAATCATAAACTTGACAAACTTTACCTACGTGCTAACAAGGCATGGTATTTTTCCTCCCAGTACAACAAAGGCATTCCACACTGAGCCGAGTTATCTAGCCGAATATCCCGTAGCGTCTAACGATATACACTCGAAGTTCGGTCCCTGCATCCTAGTTCCACTAGTTTTACAACGAGCGACGTCTCCACTACATTTCACGAGAGTACGCAAACTACACGAGACTGCTCTCCGCGAGTCAGTGTTCGGTGACGCTGATGTTAAACGTCGTATGTTTGTGTAGGGTGCGGTAGTGTGAAAGGTGAAGTTTTCCGTAAGGAAACTCGACACAATATAGGTACTTGTATGCATGAATGCGGTTTGAAAATATTGCTAATGATAATAAGGTTCTATATATAGGGAAACCAGCCCCGAATCTTGAATTTCTTCAAGGTGGGGCAAAATCTGGTAATTGCCACCTATATTTTTACCTTTGTTGTCATCGTCTTTTCTCGCCCGCGGAAAATAATTTACTTGTTTAATGTATTGGACGTCTCACTAGCCAAAGTTGCCTTAATGATGAGTGGTGTATGCGTCTGCCAAGTTTGAATTTGCCGTCCGGGACATGGGCCCCGCTTGCCCCTCTAGATCCGGGACTGAGGGAAGCCGACAGAAATCGAGTTATATGGACCTTTCACCACTGTAGTACACTCAATAATCTTGTGTCAGAAATGTAAATAAATGTCTACTTGTCAAATTCATTTTTGGGGGTTAGTCTTTTTTCTTTCCCGTAAGGCAAAATGACACAATTAAACAAGGTCTTAGATAAATGAGACCACCGTATATAGAGTTTGTTGTTCGAGCGACATGTATGTTTGCAACGATTGGTTATACATATAAACAGGCTTTATTTTATCACTTCTTTTGTGTGGGCACGTTAATTCTCGAAAGCTGTAAGTCCGTAATTTTTGGTACTTCCCTCCTTCTTGTATTTTTAATGGCAATTTTCTAAGATTTTTGTGCCCCACAAAAGAAGCCCTACATATAAATATACATCGGCGCAAAATGTTGTGACATGTATACGTTACATTTATAAAATAAACGATGAACGTAACCTTAGAATTCCAGTTTATTGGTCTCTCATTACGTAGTCGAATGTTCCAAGCACAATCATTATGTAAGGATTCATTAGAAACTCCCTTGTAACTTATTACCTTGAAAGCTAACCCATAACTAACATTGCAACCGCTTAACAGTTAAATGAACTAGACTAGCCTCGCTCTGTGGCGAGATAAACACTGATCCGAACTGCACCACGTCTGAATTAAGACTGCAATGAGAAGGCACCCTATTTATAGCAGCATTTTGACACCTCGACTGATGTGCATTATTATTTCAAAGTACCCTACGTTTGTATGTCCAGACACCAACATTGAGATTAATAAAAACGATATAGCCGATGTATATCTTTTTTTATAATATTATAACAATTTTCTTTTTCTTTGTTTAGTACACTAAAGTCACGGTGATCACAAAATTACACCCAAGAAAAATATGTCATACTTCAGGGCCCTTATTCTGTATGATAGTGTAAACGCGTAACGCGGCCGTGTCATGTTATCTTCAAGAAATGTGCTGGAAATGGTATTCTGTAAGCCAAATTTCTATAGTCCTAAACATGATGCGTTGTGTTACGTGCTTGTTACACACTGTCAAAATAACGTGCGAGATAGAGAATAAGGCCCCAGCTTAAACAAAATCGCACCGAACACACACAAAATGGGTATAAAAGTATATATTATGCATACTAATATTATAAAGCTGAAGAGTAATACTAATATTATAGAACTGATTTTGATTTTTTTACTAATAGGAAGCTACATTACCTCCTGAGTTTTATAGACTACTTTTTATCCTGGGAAATTATAAAGCGGGATTTTTATCTCCGAAAAAAAAATTCACGCGGACGAAGCCGCGAGCCAAAACTATTTATTTATATTTTGGTACGAAGCCGGTGAATACATTATAAGTCGTTTTACAGTGCCATTCTCTTTGTTTTACCTACCATTCTCACTTAAACGTTTTTAATATATTTTTCACATACCGTTTGCTTATCCAGCCTGTGTTATTGTTCCGCTTGTGTGTTGAGAAATGATTCCTTTTAATTCCTCTTTACTCTTGACTTTTGTATGACGCAATTATACAGACTCATTGTGGGATTGTTAGATCTCGCTAAGTACTGGATTTGTCATAAGACGCGTTTTGCTATAGAAAAAAATGGTGAAAATAAATTCTCTGGCATACTTTTCCTCATTTATAAACAGTTGAACTATAAATGCAAAGTGCGGGCGAACGTTTAAATGTTTCTCGAAAGAGTTTGTTAGTTTGTGCTTCAGTTGCGAACTTGAGCAATGTAAACGATCATTTATTTATGTTGTAAAAACTTTTGCAAAAGACCGCCATTGGTAAACGTTGATTCACTAATGTTTTACTGTTTATATATCGTTCAAAATTTTGTTCTGTAATATATTTTTATTTTTATCATAAACACCTTTTTAGTCAAGACTTTCTCAAATTATAGTGGCTTTAATAATAATAACTCTTCTGCAATTTTTCTATGAGAACTTGTTTTTCTACGTAAGTAACCATTTAAAAGTCTTAAATTTTTACTGTTAACATTACCGTATACTATATGAATCAAGACCTAAGGGCTCATGTTCGAAGTATACCAATTTCACAATGAT
>NW_023593083.1:0-27194 GCF_014839805.1 Manduca sexta
CCTCCAACTTTGATCGAAGCCGCTTGTTTCTTCGGCGGAGGTTCGCCATCTAAAACAAGGGTATTGTTAACACTTCTTCATGAGAAGTTTCTGGTAAAGCTAGGGTTCCCTAAGGTTCTGTCATATAGTCTCCATTGATAATCACCAAAATATTTTTAAAGAAACTTATTAAGACAGCTAGCTTCTAAAAAACGTTTCTTGTACTTAAAAAATCTTCATACGTTCGTAATACGCGGATAAAGAGCGGGGGGCAAACATCCTAAACTTCTAGCTCTATAAATGCGTACCTGTATGTCTAGCATTATTGTAAATGGATCTTACCCAAGATTCGAGCTGATCTGCCTATCTCAAACAAGCCAATAACCACCTCCTAAATATATCTACATACTATGGAAATGTGGATTTAAATTGAAATGTAGCATTGTACCTGGATAAAGTTTATTTCTACGTACTTTCAAACTCATCCTAAAACTTATTAGAACACTGCATGGAACTCAAAACATTCTTATTATGTGGTAACTAACAATGGTACGAAAGTGTTGATTTTGTAAGTATAAAAAATATGTTACTTTCATAATACTTTTAACTTACTTTCGCAAGTAATCTGTACTATATTTTCAACTTCACAATTTTCCATATTCCCAACAAAGATAAAATCACAAACGCACTTTCAATTAAAATTTCAAATATAAAACTGACAGACAACTTAACTGGTATTATTGAGGGTAGATAAAAATCGTTGCACGTATTGAAGTTTGAATTGGGTGATAGTCTGTCTGGTGAAATAAAAAAAAAAATACGGTCCGTAACCCCGTGAATATTAAAAAGATGAGGTTATCTTACAATTATATTTTCATTAAAAAAATATTTTCTATTTTAACGATTTTAAATAAAAACATTAGTCACTTGATGTTTACCCGCGGTTATAAGGTATATTGTCTTGAATTTGCCGCCATACTTTCAGTGCCACGATTCGTTGGCAACACTCTAGCACGCTTCACATGGATATCTTTCATACATTGAATTTTGCTCACCACTCGGTTTAACTAAAGATCATAGCTTTTTTTTCTGATGCCGTATAAGAATTTTTGCCCACGTTGTAAAAAATGTATATAATTTAACAACGGGTGATGTTATCAAATAGGTTTTTCGAAATTAGAGCGTATTGACGTACTTCAGGCGCCAAAACGAAACGTTTCAGCTGATATACTTATTGGTAATTAAATATCCACTAATTATTTACTATTTTATTACTTTACTTATTACTCCGACTGAAGCGTATTTTGTTATTGCGTTTCCAAATTTTACAACGAATAAACTTCGAGCTAAGGTAGTCGATACCATGATGGTAAGCGCGAAGAATATAAACAATAGAACACCATCAAGAATGTTAAATTACAATAACATCCATCACACTCCAATTCATACTCTAAGATCTTGGATGAAAACTCATAATGCCCAGTAAAAGGGAAGATGCAGTTATATTTCTCAATATTTTGTGACGAAAAGATAAAAACATAAAAGAAGGTCCACTGCAACGTTATTATTTTAGTTAATATTGATAATTATAAATAATTATGAGTTGAAAGTAACGTAAAACAGAACGTGTTTTAATCCACCAATCAGCGTCTAGTCAGTAGTGACGTCATATCTGTTATTACAACTTGTTTTAGGTTATAAACATTTTTGCCGAAATTTATAGCATTTTTTAAATAAAAATGGAAGGTGCGTCAGTGGCGTAGCGCAGTTGGGGCGGACGGGATATGAAATGATTTATTTGAATCTGTAAAATGTTATACATTATTTAGATTCCGTCAATATTAACTCTACCACCAGTTCGGAAAGCAGTTTTCACCAGAGAAGAACGGGCAAGAAACTCGGGTGTTGCTCTTTTCAATCAGTTTAGGGTAAAGACTACATTACATGATAAAGTGATAAGAGAAAAAAAAAGTTTAGAGCAGTTCATTACTCATACTTTTAAGAGGCAGAAAATTCATGTCATGAGACCTTTATAACTTTTAGCAATGTTTAGAAGGAGGGGGGAGGGGGCTGGTACGCCTGCTTCCAGGGATGGCGCCAAGACGCGCCCCACTTTTTATTTTTCCATATAACCTTACAGTGTGCATGAGTGCACACGCACACTACGTTGATAACGTCGAATTTCAACCAAAACAAAAAATAAAAAAAATAAAATAAAAAAATAAATTTAGTATCTTATTTATATACTCGTGATCTATTCTATGAGAAAATTATAACATTAATACCATAATAAAATATTGCATCTTCTCTCTTACATAGGCTGCATGTCTAAGTAAGTTATATACAACGGTAATCCATACTCACATCTATTATTAGCCCTGTAAGGTCTCTTTCCCGTCATCACTCTCGGTTGAGGAATCACTAAGTGTAAGTTGCTATCATTTCGTACGTTTGCCTGTGAACAATATTATTAAACATGTCTTGTAAGGTAATGTATATGCATGCATTATACAACATACCTATATGAGCAGGGTTGTTAAAAAACGTGAGTTAAAAAAGAAAAATTTTTTCAAATTTCTTAATCGAATCTTTTTTCATTCGTAATTTATTACTATTATTTTTTTTCATTAAAATTGACAAATGCCACCTGGATTACTGAAATTGCTGTCACATATTACTGATTACATAATTATTTCTTCCGTTTCTGCGACACATATTTCTGAACGTTTTCACTCACTAATAAATTAAATAACTCCATATTACACTTTTACACACAGCTTTACCTTCCGTAAGCAAACTTCCTTCGTTAAAACAAATCCACACAGCATCTTTGCAACTATTTTGTCGTATTCACACTTTCCTTAATCGATCGCGTATGCCGAGGCGAAGAATCAAAACGCAAGTTAACATTACGGGGAATACCCGAACTGTCTAGATAAGAATAGCATTGCACGTGCGTGTGCGCCGTAGTTTATATCGGGGAAGTCCCTTGACACAGTCTGGTTGATATCTTGGCATTAAAAACTATTGATGTAGATAAAAAAAAACTGTTTCTATCTATAATTTAAATTTATTTAATCATCTCAACCCTGTGTATCGGTGGGATATTAAGCAAACTACGAATTGGTATAACATTTGTACAAGTTATATAGAAACAATGCAGACCTTTTATACAAAATAAATTTAATGTGAAAATACCTTTTGTTATTAAAATGTCATCTAGAGGAAGTTTCCAATCCAATTTAAAAATGGGATCTAATTGTGTCTACCTTATAACTAAACTAGTATTAATATGATAAGAACAGAACTAAAAAACAACTTTTTTCGGATTTAATCGCTGTTTTTATATTTTAATTATTTTCCGAGACCGCCCCGTGACCATGAAGGCTGCAAAGTCTTCGAACCGTCTGGAGAAAACTATAATATAAAAACCGAAAAATAGTTAAACTATTTTTCGTTTTTAATGTCTAACGTTCACGTAAACATAAGACATTATAAAACAATAATTATGATTTTAAATTAAAAATGCATAACTCACCGTATCTTCTGGAGGTGTTTCTGGTTTTTCCGGTGGTTCTGAAAAAAAAGACATACTTAAATTAAAAATATACCAACAATATTTATATTCAGTTTCAAAAGTGGAACAAATTTAAAACTTAGAAATGCTTTTACACATTATGTTCAACAGAAAAAATGTTTTTTCTTTATCTAAACTTACAAGAACCTTTGAAGTTTATTTTAGTCAAGAAAAGACGATCGTTCATACCGATACAAAAATTTAAAGGATTTGAAAATTTTAATCGAATTCACTCAGTTTGTGGCTGACTATAAAATATTGTGTTAACATGTATTGTATACAACTTTAAATATTTTTTATAATATCATGAGGATAAATCTTTTTCTTGTTTTTTAATACACAAATTCCCACATTATCGCCTTCTAGTTGCGATGCTTACTTTATACTGGCAAACCTCATCACAATATAACGAACAACTTCCCACAGGATGTGGTTGCAGCAGAAAATGTGAACAGGTTTAGGAACAAACTTGACAAATATTTTGCTGGGAAGTGAAACCAGAATCAAGGATTACAGGATACAGGCATATCAGTTAAATAAACTGCCAGTCCGATAATATTAATAATAAAAATACAATAGCACTGAATAACACAACTTAATACAAGGGGCATGAAGTACATATTAAATCATAAAGCATGAATCAAAATGATAATTCTAAATTCAAATTACAAAATATATATATTGTATTACTGAAGACATAAAATATACTATATACCACCCACTTAAAGTTAATTTTCCTGTATACACCAATGTGTATTGGTCGGTTGATAAGTTTACACCGGACATCTGTATTTTTCAAGTTTGATAGAAACCTATCGGTTATAACGACTAACCGCCCTTTCAATAAACGATTCCAATCGCTTTTTCGATCTCAAAAATGGTCCAATCAGAACAAAGTTTTTTTTTACATGCTTACAAATGAGTTATATTGAATGGTTCATCCTCGGAATCAGATTAAAGATTGATATTGGGATTGTTTATTGAAAACAGCTGTAAATAGCGACGCCCTGTTCGATGCTCTATGCATATAAACATCTGTGTAAATATATCACACTGGATAAAGTGAGCAATATTATGGAATTTATCAGTTATAACAACAAATTGTCATTTATTTTCAGTAATCTAAAATATTATTTTGATCCTTATTGTGATATAAGAAAAATAATCATAAACATTTTTTTTATTCACGCAAGTCACAGTGGCTGCACTGCACCTGATGCTTAGCAATGCTGTCGAGATAGTGTATCAAATGGAAACAGTATTGTAATGACATTTTTAAATAATACCCACACAAATAAACTACGCAAATAAAAGTGTTTGTGCCACGATAATATTTTGACCCAAGCAATATCGCATTGAGGACCATACCCCAGATCGGGTTATGAAAATACTTCTTTAACTGTCCCAGATGTGACAATTTTAAGTCAAAATATTACCAGAGAATGAGATACAAATAAAGGCAGTGACAGACTAGAAAGGAACTTTTCAAAGTTATGTGTGTATTGATTGTGAATTATCACTCACATTAATGATGAAGGAATACATTGTGAGAAAACCTGCACACTTGAGAATTCTGTGTATGAACTTTGAGGGTGTTTTAGGTCTTCCAACCCGCATTAAGCCAATGTGGTGGACTAAGACCTAAACACTCTCTGTAGTAGACGAAGCCCGTTGGCCAGCAGTAAGCAGTATATAATACAGAGCTGATATTATATTTATATATATCAGATACAACAAGATTAGGTTGTCTCTTCAATGGTGCTATAGCTAGTTTTTTACTGTACTTACTTTATTTTTATTACATTTAATAATAGTTAAATTCTTGAAATCACAAAGTGTAACTACACTGGACCAAATGTTTAATTAGGTGTAATTAATTGAACTGAAGATAAAAAAAAACCGCATCTATGGCATAGGTAATATATATTTTAATGCAATGATAATTTATAAATTCCTAAGTACAACATATTTTGTATATTATGTACTTTTAAATAATAAATTAAATAATCGATACTATAAACTCACGAGAGAATTGGGTTCAGTTTAAATTATATAAAAAAACATTCAAATTACACGCACATCTCCTTAATATTTAAATTTACGCGGTATCTTAGGTTATGTACGTTACGAACGAAAAAAACATTGTTTTCTAACAAAATTATTGATGTTTAAAGATGTAACTGATAGAATAACTGAAATGTATTTAGAACTTACGATCGCTTGTGAAATCCATTTCCTTATCGCCCTCTGTAAGTGTAATTAAACACGCCATTATTAATATATGCTGTTTACTGTAATGAAGACTTAGCACTTTAAATCCAAATATTGCGAGTCTACCTAAAGTCAAGTTTTAATTTGAGCGCGTTAACAAAATGCTCAATATTATTGTACAGGTAGCCGATAACAGAAATCAGTAGAACACAAACAAAAATCGATGTTTATTTTCGTTCAGAAACAGCACAGTTCCAAAGAGGGGAATTTAAAAAAATATATAAAATGTAAACTTAATTTAATTAAATTCCATATTTAAAATGTATGGTTCAGGTGACTTTATTATGAAAACTAGTTAAAAATAATACACCCGTTGCTTTTAAAAAAAACAGCTTACGGTAAAAGATAAAATCATCGTCTATCAACAATGGAGCCACAATCTAAAAATAAATGTACCGTACTCAGGGACTTAAATAAACTAAATAGTACATAACTATTTAGTATCAAGTTAGATTTGGGGCTGGTTTGAGGGGAAGCAATTTTCTTATACTATACTAGCGTCTTTGCCCAGCTCCGCATCCGTAGCAGAACCTTAGCGTAAGCCTAACTGTGAGAAGGTGACATATCGCTAGCTCACTATTACAAAATCCGATGTAATTATTTACTTCATTGCAAAAAGATAAAAATTTCATGTTGATATAAAAAGACAATACATGGGTCCCCTTTATTAATCTCGCGATTATTGTTTTTTCTTACTCAAAATTACTTGGAACTATATGATATTTAAAATTCAATTTGCACTCTAAATATAACAAAAGATTGTCATGCGTTCAGACTTCCAGCGATATGTTATACTTATACTGTTTGGCTATGGCGGACTTTTCTGTACCCAGATTTATAAAGAGGAACAATTTCTTATTCCACCATACATTGCAGACAATGGTAATATATATTAATGGAATTATTTTTTTTTGTTATTTGATATTACGCATCGATTACAGTAAAAGCGAGAGCTTTCAACAATCATCGCAATAAATTACCCGCATAAAGCTTGAATCATTCCGTCCATTAGTGAAAACAGTATGATAATTCTTTCGGTAAATAGTTTTTGAGTTTATCGTGTTTACACAGACGCGGCTGTGGAACTTTTGTACCATGTAGTGTTGTAAGGACATATTGGAACATAGGTATCCACTTTCCTATATTATAAAGTACTTTGTGGTACCCAGCACTAAAAATAAACATGAAAGAAGTTTTGCTTCATTCTAATTTCGAATAAATGAAACTTCCTTTTTTAAGGGATCCAAGAATTAAATAATAACACATAATGGCACTTAATATTTTTTTATTTGAGTAAGTATACAATACTTTCATAATTGAAAGATCTTTGGTTAGTATGACAATATTTTGAAACTGAGATCCTAAACACAAGGTAATAAAGTTGATATTAATCTAAGAAATAACAAAATCTAGAAATGTCATATCACAAAATAAAATCTTGCAGATGCTATTGGGTCTTCATGACTGCTTTAAAACATACATATTTGCATAAGAAATATTATTGTACTAACTTGCCACATATTAAGTATACATGACCATTATAAGAGTTCATTAATGTAAATAAATTTATAAGAAACCTAATGATATGAAAAACAAATTGACTTAGAATTTTAGAGTCTTAGGCCTATGTGTAAGATTGTTTTTAACTTGGCAATAATTATGACACCGAAATTAACTATCAATAAAATGGCACAAAGAATTTCTAATATAGAAGGAGTATTCTTAAAAAGCTCATAGAACAGACAGGTATTCATAAATGCATTACAAATCTACTGGTTACATTATCAGAATAAAAATATTGCTCCTTGAACTACAAACGTGTCCAGAGCTACCAACATGTCCGTTAGCTTTAATAAAATAAATACAGTTTGACTGCATGTTTTATCCTAAATAAATGCATAAAAAATTTCTTTTTTATGGTAAAAATATACAATTTATTACATGAGATTGATCTTAAAAACAAAGCTGCATCGACAGCTGAGATCTCGGCTTAAGTGATGAGCCAGTAATGACCGCCTTAAATATATTTCAGTGTTCAAAGCAATTGAGACTGAAATGTAATGAAGTAGTAAAACTCCACTATCATAGTAAACATATCGAATATATCTTAGTCTTATGTTACTGAGTATTCATATTTGCCACATCTAGACATAAAATACATCGAAAAATTTAAAATTTCTAAATTAGTTGACAATGGTCCATCTTGCTGGCTTCTCACAGTCTCCAGAATCTGGGCAGAGGCGATTGAATGTTGTCTCCTTAGGGAATCCGAGGATCTCCCTCTCCTCTTGAATACGGAACGAAAATGTACTCTCATGTGTTCCGATGAAGTAAACAGCCCGGGAACAAATAATCTGATCTATAACAGCATAATCTCCATCCCTCAGCTGGATAGCATCTTTGTGATTGGGAGAAAACATCTTAACCTCATGGCTGTGCCTGGACAGAGCAGCTTTCAGCTTCTTAATCTCCTCTGAAGTGGCATCAGTAGCCAAAAAGACACCTGTTACGTCCAACCGTTTTTCATAGAGGAGTTTGTTAATTTGAGCGGCAGTTTGCTCAGGCGATGGGACGTCTTTCCCGCGACTCCGTGCGAAGTCTTGCCTGCGCCAATGAACTGCCATATACGAGTCACACTTGACTTTGTTGCATGAAAGCTCCTTCTTAATATATTCATCAGCAATATCCAACAGTCTTTTGCTAAACTTCATACTCTTCCTGCAATCCCAGTAGACCTTTGTCCCGTATGAGGTATGCAAAGGAATCTCCCCATTCGAAAACATGATGGTCTTGGCCGTGGGATGCAAGGCAACCAACTCCCACAGCATGGAAATTTTTCCTTGGTAGTGAACGCAAACTGTTTCTTTTACGGTTACATTATTGTAACCCCAGAACTCGCCATCGTAGTAGCAGTCCTCGGTCGTCTCCCACTTATCATCATAATCACCGTCTTCAAACAACTTCTTGTAGTTTTTGCAGTACGTACAAAACATCTATTTCTATAGCATTGCCCGTGAATTGACTAAATGTTTCGTTGAATTCAAGAACCGGCGCGTAGGATTTGAGCGCGTCGACCTGGAAAAAATAACTCCAAGACATAGGTTCGTGTTTTACAACTCTGGATTTCCAGTGGAATAGATTGTACCACGGGGGCAAAACTAACCGCCAATTTTCCTTTTTTCCGTCCTTCTGAGCCTCTGCAAGCATTATAGCAAACCTCATATATACGTCGCGTCGTAAATTAAAGCCTTCAGGCGGGTTCACGTCGTATAATAATAATTTTATATCATTTGTATTTTCGACGGCATCCGGACAAGTTTTCGTAGCGGCATCGCATTGGTCATTTTCCAAGACCAAATTTGCACTTGTAAATAACAAATTGGCTAATATAATACTTAAGAAAATCATGATCCTATACACAAAGTCGCCGCAGCGACGTTAAGGCGAAATCAATAAATTGTTTATTGATTTTCGCAAATTACCACTCTTCCACTCTTGACTTTCGTTTTGCGTGACTGTCAAACTCAGTGTTGCCAGGGCCCTTGAGACGTAAGTTACATTTCGTTTCCTGAAATGTTACATTTTTGCTGCAAAAGTTACATTATTGTTTTGTTTTTAATTTACGCGTTTTTGGGCAAGCATTTCTGTAGCTACGAAACCGCGGGGACTCGCGAAGTAGGTAATGTGCGCGCGTGCGCACACTCAAGCAAAATCAAGTTTTAATATATGCAAGATACGTTTCATTTTGTCATGGCGAGCCACCTCTAAGTGTGATATGAATTGAAATACTTTTTAGACCCGCCAGTTTTAGGTGCGTTCAATTTGGAGGCGTTGAATAGAAATGCGTTTGTAATCTGTTAACAATAAAAAAAAATTATTACAAATCTCGTTGTTCTCAAAAGTTACGAAAATTGCCTTAAATATAAAAATTACTTACATGTTACGCGAGGGGGTCAAAAGTAACGAAAAATGTAAGAAATGTAACCTTCTGGCAACACTGGTCAAACTGTCCGGAAACAAAGTTGTGAAACAGGAAATTACCGTTGTTATGAAAACCATACAGTCTCATTGAAACCATCTAATCCAAATTATATTGTACTGTAGTATAAAATTATATTTGCGATAACAAAGTTCAATCTGTAAAAATAATATAAATTGTAATTTTCTTATCTACCTAAAAAGAACACATGGATTGACAACAATAATGGAACACGTTTTGCTGCTTGCAACACTTTTTCTGATGTCACTAACTCCGTTCCAACTCCACGTTTGGCTATTTAGCATTAGATTAAGACGAACGTAAGACCGGGCTTATATTTTCACCGAGATGTAGAAAGAGACAAAAAATATTGAACGTTATAGGTCTTCCCACTTTTATTGTTTATGGAACACAGGACAAGAAGTACCGATGTGTAGTCTAAGTGAAATTTATTGAAAAATACAGTATTTAAAGTATTTATTGATTAAATTAACACACAATGGAGTTAAACGACGTGATTGTAAATCAACCCGTCGTTATAGACAACGTAAATAAGTTTATATTTCTTTACTAAAACCTATTTCTATCAATTTGGCACAACTAATTTTTACTGCTATAATTTTCCAAAAGGAATCACGTTAGCATGGCACTTGATAATAATAGGTCAAGAATAAACATTAAAACAATAATATAGTAATAGTCAAGTGAAAATTTATGCATAAATAATGAGTTGTGAGTCATTATTACGTCAACAAAGTTGGAATTGTTTTTTTTTAACTGTACCGGCGTTCCGTAGGGCTCCGGAGTCATTAAAGCGGGCTTTGCTGGCGACCAGATACCAAAATGCAGATTCCCAAATTAGTAAGTAATTGTTACACTATAGTATAATGTTTAGTGTGTCTTTAGTTCAAGGTGGAATTGAAATTGCGTATGAAAAAACCGCATCAATATCGGTCCATTCGTTTAGGAGTTATAATGCCCCAGACAGACATACAGATACACCTTAAACTATGGCTACTATATTGAAATTCTGAGAAGAATCCTTTGATCAAGTATTATAGTATATAAATAAACTCCATTTTTCGTTCCAACAATTAATTCACTCATGTGTTTTTTTGTAGTGAGGGACTATAATTAAAAGATCTAGTACATGACTTTTTGAACATGAAATTTATGTTAGTTATCATACTGAGCTTATTGTATTTAATCATAGTCATACATATTATAAGTTAGGTTCAGAATAGTACATATTTTCTCTAAAAATTATTGTAATTTTGGTACAAAATAAAGCAGAACTCAATACCATGGTCGACAAATTATTAGTCATATAATTCTTAGTATTATCAAAATTACACTTTGTACCTAAAAAGCATTATGAATATGTATTACATAAATAAAGCAATGATAGCCTAGTTTGGAACAGAACAATCAACCAAGCTGAAGACTGCACAAAAAAAAACCCAAAGCACACACTTCTGACTTTTTGAAGCTATCTCTGTATTGACTATGAATTATTGCTCGCTTTAACATTAATGGAGAACACCATAAGCAAACATACATACCTAAGAATTCTTCATAAGAATTTGATTAATTGTGCTTGACCTTCTTTAAACAAGGCTTAAATATGAGTGCTCTCTTCCAAGTTGGCAATGGATTGTTGTGCCTCTGGCATTGCAAAGGCCATGGGTGCTTGCTCATTTGCCTATTAAGGCAATAAAAAAGAATTACCAACAGTGTTATGTGACAGTACTTACAAAACATATCCAATGTAATTTTGTCTATCTCACAGCATCGGCCGCCCAAAACACGTGCGTGTGATGGCGGGCGCGCTAGAAGGCGAGCTGTTCGTGGGCCCTCGCGCTGAAGAGCACCGTGGCCTGCTCAGCATCAAATACCCCATGGAGCATGGCATTGTCACTGACTGGAATGATATGGAGAAAGTGTGGAATTATATATACAGCAAGGTAAATAAAACAATAATTTCAGGAAGCTATGCGTTTAAGAATGTGTCTTCATAAACTCATGCAAAGTAAAAGCCGTTTAAGTCAACTGTATTTCTATTAGGATAATTACAATAAGAGGAAAGGTAATTGCTATATTACATGTAGGCTCATACTCCAATCCTTTGGTTTTCAAAGATTGGCATGCTAAGTGTAAAGGGGGGCTTTATAATACATTTTGTAAACCAATTTTTTTCCCTTAGGAACAGTCTCTTTTTCTGGATGAGGGATACCATGTCCTGTATCCCCACGGCTTATATGCAAAATTCTATGATCACTGGTTTGAGTAATAAAGGCTCAAACGCATAATAAATTAACTCATTTTTAAATTTAGGAAATTTGGTGGCCTCTGCTTCCTTGCATTGAAGAGAATTTTCTATTTTAGGCAGCAGGGCGGTGTGCCAAAATCTACTCTAGGAACCCCTGTTCTTATGAAAGGCATCATTGTTATATCCAGTAAAAAATATCTCTAAGAACTCATACAAATTATAATCACCCATCTTAACAAAAAATAGAGTTTTAAAGTTCACAACCAATACTGCAATTAAAGCTTTTATAGTTATTGTTTAACTCCAATCATCCTACAGGATCAGCTGTCTACTTTCTCGGAGGAGCACCCAGTGCTGCTGACGGAGGCACCTTTGAACCCTCGCCGCAACAGGGAGAAGTCAGCAGAGGTGTTCTTTGAGACGTTCAACGTGCCCGCGCTGTTCCTGTCCATGCAGGCTGTGTTAAGTTTGTGAGTAGAAAATTTTCCTAATATGATATAATATGTACAGTGTTCATTTCACAATAATATTAAAATGTTTTAACTTTACATTAAAATTTTCCATAATGATTCCTATTACGTGTACGTTAGACACTGAAAAAAATGTCGCTGTTTTTATATTATAATTTTCTGCCGACGTTTCGAAGACTGCAGCCGTCATGGTCACATGGGAGTTTGAGGTGTTGGTCATCGAAAAAATCAAAGTTATCAATATACCTACCTTTGTAATTATACAGTTGTTTACTATACGACGCTTACTGTCTTAAGAGATGTCCCAATCTCAACCTTCAATCCGATTCCGAGAATGAACCAATCAAAATAACTCATTTGTAAACATGTCAAAAACACTTTGCTCTGATTGGTTCATTTTTGAGAGAGTTTTTTTTTATTTCTTTAAATGAAGAGGCGAGCTTACCGTTTGCCTGATTGTAAGCGAGACGGCCGCCTATAAACAGTAGAAACACCATCCAACTCTTTGAATGACAGTATCGTTTGGTATTCCACTGCGCTCGCCATCCTGAGACATGAGATGTTAAGTCTTATTATGTCCAGTAGTTACACGGGCTACAATGTCCTTCAAACTGGAGCACAAATGACTACACTGCTGCCTGACGGCAGAAATAGACACTGCGGTGGTGCCTATCCAGTAAAATTCAAAAAGGCGATGAGGATTGTTTACCCAAAAATGGTTAAAAGTCAAACTTTGCTATAAAATCTTTCACCATTATAACATATAGTTTAATTTAGTAGGTTTTTTTTACTCTCACGCATTTTGTGTAAGTAGGTTAGTTGTATATTGCTTTGTATATTTCTCTTTTGTAATGTATGAATGTTATACGCGAAAATATTATTATTATATATAATATCAAACACGAGATCTCTCCTGTGTTCTAGATACGCGACAGGGCGTACGACAGGCGTGGTGCTGGACTCCGGCGACGGCGTCACCCACGCAGTGCCCATCTACGAGGGGTTCGCGATGCCGCACAGCATCATGAGGGTGGATGTGGCCGGACGTGACGTCACGCGGTATCTCAGGTCAGTGGAGACATATATTACTCTCAGATTACAAAAAAAATTAATGATGAGACGAGCTTGCCGTTCGCCTGATGGTAAGCGATACGACCGCCAATAAACAGCAGAAACTCCATCCATCACTTTGAATTACAAAGTATTGTTTGGTATTCCACTGCGCTCGCCATCCTGAGACATGAGATGTTAAGTCTCATTATGTCCAGTAGTTACACTGGCTACAACAATGATGATTGGAGACATTACATCAATGAAGGTTACGACTTAAGCATAAATATCTTTATTGTAACTATTTTTAAGGTTTTTAAAGGTCAACATCCTTACCCCATAATTTTTTCCCCTCCTTTCATTAATAGATCAGTACTGTATCCACTTCTGCTG
The DNA here is from genome assembly GCF_014839805.1 of Manduca sexta. NCBI lineage: Eukaryota > Metazoa > Arthropoda > Insecta > Lepidoptera > Sphingidae > Manduca > Manduca sexta. The sequence continues at coordinate 13,989 of NW_023593083.1, forward strand.
TATTTAAAGGTCTCCTCAGAGGGTGATTTTCATTGGTAGCCCCTCCCTCTGCAGTCTTCTTTCATGTGCCTTTATTTCAAACCTTAGACCTTCCCCTTCAACAACCTTCCAAAAATATTGTAGAAAAAGTTTTGGTTAAGTTTTCATGACCACCATCTACCTAACCCAACCTCTTCAGGGGAACCCAGTGATCCAGCAAAACTTGTTAAAAATGCAATATTGTCTGACATGGAAACCTATACCAGGACTTCTTGGCACACGGCTCATATACATTGACCAAACAGGCACTTTGCTATAAAGCTGAAGATTTTGTTTGAACATGCTAATCTTAGGAACTACTAATGCAATATATTTTTTTCACTAATATAAAGCTATATTCCTCCTATGTGCTATAGGCTACTTTATATCCCGCAAAACTTTATCACGTAGGCAAAACCGCAGGAAAAAAATTATATAATAATAAAGTAATTTTTTCTCTCATTCATTTAGACTGCTCCTGCGCAAGGAGGGCGTGAACCTGCGCACGTCTGCGGAGCTGGAGATCGTGAAGGCCATCAAGGAGCGCGCCTGCTACCTCTCACCCAACCCGCTCAAGGAGGAGACGCTCGAGACGGAGCGCGCGCAGTACACGCTGCCCGACGGCACGCAGCTCGAGGTATCAGACTGGCTTCTGGAACGTTCCACGAGGAGAAGCCTGGGCTTAACAGCGCGGGCTCTGTTTCACAACCTGCTTAGAGAGTAGGACAACACATTCTGTTCAAGTTGCCTCGAGAGGCAATAACAATTACAAGTGGACAAAAAATCTTACAGACAATATTATTAGGGCACACAGTGATCCCGAACGCAAAATGTGGTAATTACACAGTGTTATATGGCTCTGTTTATATGACGGCCAATAGCCAACCACAGCGCCCCTGCGCCTGCGCACTTCGAAGGCTGTCATGCCGAGAGTACAGAAACAGATCTGTTATCACAGCATTGCTTCGTACTTAGTTAAGTAAAGTTTGTGAATACGGGCTTTGAAATTACGAGCCATTACATTTCCAATCAAATTGTAATTATAAGGATCTCCCGTCAGTCGTCATTTTATTGGACTCCACTCCACTTTGCGATGCTTGTATAAAAAAAAAGTTATTAATTATCCAATTTTAGACTTTATTGCAGCATTAGACATATAGATTCCATTCATTTCAGATCGGGCCGGCGCGGTTCCGAGCGCCAGAAGTGCTGTTCAGACCTGATCTCATTGGCGAGGAGTGTGAAGGTAAGCCTATAATTAATATTTATTAGACGGAATGATGAAAATTATAAGACAGAATGATATATGTATTTCACAGTTTTATTGATAATGATTTAATATTGTCCCACTCAATTGCTCAAGCGACTACACTTGATTGCTGTGTCAAGCGTAATAAATAAATATTGAGGCTTGTTAGGGTCTTTTTTTGGATACAGACCCGCAGTCAACACCGACAGAAAACAGCGAATGAGATACTAGGTGCCCCCAGCTTAGAGACTGCAGGGCCCTGGAGGAAAGAGGGAAGGGATAGTTGGGAGGAAGTCTGGAGGAAGGATAAGGAACCATCTTAGGTTGGGTGGAGGGGAAAGGGAAGGGAAATTTAAATAGTTATATAAGTAATTTTAATAGTTGTTTAGAAATAATAATAATTATTCGTATGCTTTGTTTTGACGTATCATAAGTGCAACTTTGTTCGCCTACGTGATAAATAAAGTATTTTAAATGTTCGCAAGTCCCTCATAGGCCTCAATGTGTACTTACAACAATGAGGTATGCACAGTTAACTGTGTGCCTAGGGCCGCGTCAGATGTCCCCCCGTGCATGGGCGTGCATTCGGTGTTGAGTCCACGCACACAAGAATTATCCGGGAGGGGGGGGGGAGCTAGCTAGCGTTCGCATGTCAGTTAAGAGCCTCCCCCGAGCAGACGGCCTTTAGCATTCGTTCAACACATTTTCGGCGCACGAGTCGCGGCGGGAATATGCAAAAGCAATGACAAAATGATGCTGTATAATAAGGACATGATTTTTTATCCCCCAGGACTCCACGAGGTGCTGATGTTCGCTATCCAGAAGTCTGACATGGATCTGCGAAAGGTGCTGTACCAGAACATCGTGCTGAGCGGCGGCTCCACGCTGTTCCGAGGGTTCGGAGACAGGCTGCTGGCCGAGATACGGAGGCTGGCGCCCAAGGACATGAAGATCAGGGTAAGTGGACTCCGGGGCTGGTACCTTGGTGAGGTTCACTTTTCAGGCCAATGATTCCTTAACTGGCTTGATTAAAAAACGGTTATGGTCATGCAAAAAGAATTTTTTAATTATTAAAATAAAAAATAAGAGCTTGTTTGTTTGAATGCTCTAATTTCAAAAACTACTAAACCGATGTAGTTTTTTTTTTCACTAATAAGAAGCTACATTGCTTATTAACTTAACTATATTTTCAGATCTCAGCACCACAAGAGCGTCTCTACTCTACGTGGATAGGCGGTTCTATTCTCGCGTCGCTCGACACATTCCGCAAGATGTGGGTCTCTAAACGCGAGTACGACGAGGAGGGACACCGCGCCGTGCACAGAAAAACATTCTAAAATGTTATATATACATAATCAAATCCGATGAATGTATGAAAAGTGTTTAAATATTTTGATTCGAAAAACGAATCGATCAATCCAGATAGCTATCGTTAGATCGATTCTGAAAATAAATCATAAAATGAGAGTTGCTATTAGAAGTATACATTTTCATGGTCCAGGGATATGGACCAAAATCGCTTGTCTTTAATTGTTAGATGTAATCAGACGACTATCTGCCCTTAACTGGCAGGAATGTTAATATATATCTATGAAAAGACCGTCATACGCACCTTTACGGTCTAATATTCAGTTAGTTAACTAAGTAGGATCTATAATTCAAAATTGTGTTGTGCCTCGTCGATTATACGGCCTTATTAATATGCTTAGCCAAACAAACCTGTCATATATTCATCGGCTTTGATAAATAACTTATTTTAGTCGCATTAATCGTATGCTAAGCGAAGATTGTATGTATGTTTGTATTTGAAGTTAGCGCGGGCAGTCAACAGATGGCGTTGTTATCAAACGCTAGTGAAGTTAGCGAATGTCGGCGCGGAAATATAAGTACCCTCAGTGAATGAAAAAAAAATCTTTTATATTCTGTATTTATTCAAATATTTTCATGTATCAAAGGGCTTGAATCAAATCGTTAATTAAAATAGTTTATTCTTAAAGGTGCAGAAAGTGACAGATTTGTTTTCATGTCTGTCCTGCATGTACAATGCTGAATTATGTAAAAATTCCATTCCTTATTCGTGTAGTGCTTACGTTCCGTGGATAAAACTTGAATAACAGAAATAGTATGAAATTGCTTTTTATGCATACTACTCAAAGTGCAAATAATCAGTTGTGTGTGGAATATAGTTTCTCATACTAAGTAATATACAGTTAAATGTGGTTCTATTCCTTGGCACAGCTTTGGTACATACAGCTAAAGGCTTCTATGTGTAAACGAGTTGGTCCGCACCTAATATTCAACTAAGACCGCTTTGAACTTACACTGGAATCGACCTGAAACGCGTGGCAGTCAGTTCCTTTGCAAAAAATCGTGTGCAAAGTCCCATTGATTGATTCAGAACCCAATACGAGCACTAAAATCTAAATAATCTCAGAATAGTGATTTGTGCCCCGTACTTTCTCAATAAACTTGTTGCTAATAAAAATGACTCAACATGGAAGCATGTTGCGACTTTGTCTGTACCCCAGCGGGCAAGGCGTGATGTTTGTTCCAAGCTCTCATTCCTAAAGCAGCTGCAATGTAACGCATGTTTATATAACGAATTTAGGTTGCAAAGTGATTTATATAACGGATAACAGAGCTTATTGTATTAAGTTTAAGCACGCAGTTAAGTATTGAAGACATTCTTTTTGTATATTAATAAATTATTTTTTCTCAATTTGTTTTTATTGATTTTTCAATAACATTCGGAAATCCTTAATAAGGGTACTCTTCTCGTTTATTTTGCACAATAATTATTTTCACCCTTTCGCCCAAAAATATTGGGCTGTTACTAGAAAATTTAAAAAGGTAACAAACTCAACTTTTATTGTAGAAAAAAGCTATTCTTGCCCCAAAGGCGCTGATGCATGCTTAATTTTTTTCTCCAAATAAAAACCATTTTTTAACCGTGCAAAGCTGTTTATAAGGTTTTTAATTATTCTTGCTTAATTTATATTTTGTTAAATGACAAAATACAAGTTTCTCAGAGAAATAATTACTCCGATTTTTTTGTTTCGCTTAACGATACGACCGTTTATAAACAGTAGAAACACCATCTAACAACTTGAATGACAAATTATTGTTTGTTTGGTCCTCCACTGCACTCGCCATTTGCTCGCCATCCTGAGACATGAGATGTTAAGTCTTACTATGTCCAGTAGTTGCCCTGGGTACAATGTTCTTCAAACCGGAACAGAACAGTGACTGCACAATGTTGCTAGAGACAGAAATATACATTGCTGGGTTCACCTAATCAGGCGAACTCTCACATATAAAAGACCTAGCACAAGTAAGTAACTAAGATAATAATATACAAGACACGGGATTTATGCATCTCCCTATTCATGTTCATGCTATTAAGAAACAATGTTGTTTTATAGACACGAAATCAAAAAAACGTTACGGCAATATTTTAGAGTAATCCTTCAAATTATTTCAAACTAGTTTACGCGAACAAGGTGTGAGCTGTATACCAGTGGCGAGGCTTTCATATAAGCCGATTCCTAACAGGTTCTCTTTCGTAAATTAATTAAAAATAAAAAAAAGATTTAATAATTTAAATCAATACTTCAACGATATCGGTAGTTCATAATATCAATTTGTCAAATCGTATCTCGCGCGTATTTCTCGCGCCCGATGCTTGCGCCTTGTAGTGTTCGAACTAAACTCGTGTCCCGCTCGCGTATAGCTTGCCTTGCGATATTGTTGTCCCTTTCACACGCAGCGCGGTGTCTCTGTCTAAACTTTTGAAAGTGATGTACGAATCTATACTATTATATAAAGCTGAAGAGTTTGTTTGTTTGTTTGTTTGTTTGAACGCCCTAATTTCAGGAACTACCGGTCCAATCCGAAAAATTATTTTTGCATTGGATAGCCCTTTGTTCGTGGAGTGCTATAGGCTATATATCATCACGCTATACCCAATAGGAGCGGAGCAGTAATGGCTAATCTCAGGAACTACCGGTCCAAACTGAAAAATTCTTTTTGCGTTGGATAATACTTGGTTTGTGAAGTGCTATTAGCTATATATCATCACGCTATACCCAATAGGAGCGGAGCAGTAATGGCTAATCTCAGGAACTACCGGTCCAAACTGAAAAATTTTTTTTGCGTTGGATATCCCTTTGTTCGTGGAGTGCTATAGGCTATATATCATCACGCTATACCCAATAGGAGCGGAGCAGTAATGGCTAATCTTAGGAACTACCGATCCAATCTGAAAAATTCTTTTTGCGTTGGATAGCCCTATGTTCGTGGAGTGCTATAGGCTATATATCATCACGCTATACCCAATAGGAGCGGAGCAGTAATGGCTAATCTCAGGAACTACCGGTCCAAACTGAAAAATTCTTTTGCGTTGGATAGTACTTGGTTCGTGAAGTGCTATTAGCTATATATCATCACGCTATACCCAATAGGAGCGGAGCAGTAATGGCTAATCTCAGGAACTACCGGTCCAAACTGAAAAATTCTTTTTGCGTTGGATAACCCTTTGTTCGTGGAGTGCTATAGGCTATATATCATTACGCTATACCCAACAGGAGCGGAGCAGTAATGGCTAATCTCAGGAACTACCGGTCCAAACTGAAAAATTCTTTTTGCTTTGGATAACCCTTTGTTCGTGGAGTGCTATAGGCTATATATCATCACGCTATACCCAATAGGAGTGGAGCAGTAATGGCTAATCTCAGGAACTACCGATTCGAACTGAAAAAATCTTTTTGTGTTGAATAGTCCTTTATTTGTGGAGTGCTCAAAGTTATATACCATCACGCTATGACAAATAGGAGCGGAGCAGTAATGAAACATGTTGCATAAACGGAGAAAATTATTAGTTTTGACAGCTTCCGTTGCCTTCGCTGCGTAAACGGTTAAAGTTATGCAACAATAATGTATGACGGGATTGTTCCACTTAAAATGTTCCAAAAAAACATATTATAAAACAAAGTCCCCCGCTGCATCTGTCTGCCTGAACGTGTTAAACTCAAAACTACCCAACGTATTAAGATGAAATTTGGTATGAAGACAGTCTGAGACCCTGGGAAGAACATAGGCTCCCGGTAAACTACTACTTTTATAACGGAAAACTTTAGTCTGAAAAACTTTATAACGCGGGCGGAGCCGCGGGCAAAAGCTAGTACATAATATGTGCCGTGCGTGTATGTATATTTCAGGGTAACTCAAGAATTTGTAACATGTAAGCGAGTACGTATTGTTGATATTGTTATTTAACATAGATACAGTATTGAAAATCTTAAGAATTTGAACATATAAAATAATTTTGCAATAATTTATTTAAAATTATACTTAATCAAAAACGTTCCAACAACTTTTCCTGTGCTTACCAAATTTGTATCATTTCCTTTCGTTTCGGCCATTTAGTTAATTAATGTTATTTGAATTTTCACTGTCGATAATGCTTTCTTATGTTAACGCGAATTTAAAACATAAATAAAATTAGAAATATTGTTTTATTTCAACACTATCGATAAGTTTACAAAAGAGTATTGGATGTGTGCAACACTATTACCGGCATGGGTAGCGCACTGTGTGTTATTCAATAACTTCTCTTATAATCAGTCATAGAGTTGTTATGATAAGCTCCATCTAGCGTGGGGTAGCGGTATTACATAGAATTAAGTTCAAAATTTAAAACAGAAGGAAAATGTCGTATGACGTCGTGTTCATTTTTACAATATAAATTTTATACAATGGTAATAAAGTTAAATTTAATGCAAATGATTTTGTGACATAGATTTAATCGCGATTGTAGATTTTAGCTAATTATAATGGAGGGATGATAGTATGTGAATAAGTTCTGCGAAACTGGTAATGTCAATAAATTGACGACACGTATTTCCACTCTTTTCTTTATTCCGTAATATTTCCATAAAAGGGTTTGATATGAAAATTGATACATTCTTTTCCCACCACCGAAGGGCAAAACGGTTACAGTATTTTTTTTTAACAAAAATGAAGAAGGGTATTACTTTTTAGGCAATTAGTTGATAATTCGGCATGTTAGATCTGATTATTTGTGCATACAGCAACAAAACACAGGTTATTGGCGATTATTTAAAAACCTCAATATTTTGAAAATGGTGACAATTTTTTGGAGGTAATTTTTTATGACTGATAGAGTCTCTTCAAGTCATCTTTCCCTTAAGGTTGTTGTACCATTTACAGGACACCGTATAATGCGACGGCAAACACGAGCCAAGCATGTGGGAACTAAAGTAACTTTTATTACGAAAATACCGGATTTGAAATAGAAATTCCTCAATTTTTCGTTTCTACAACTTGAGATATTACATAACTTGACATTGAGCGTCATGATCAAAGTTTTCTAAGAAAGAATTCTTAACTAACTACATTGTTTAATCTGTTTGTTTACAAAGCTTTAATATTTATTTCTGCTTACGTTTCGAAATGGTATTTTAGGGAATGCCCTTTACAAACTGCGTCAAGAGAGGACGCTAGCTGAAAAGTAAATCGCGCTAGTGAATTGTGCAAGCTGTAAACCAATTCGCATGCAACAATCAAATCGTTACATTCACAAACGCGCGTTATATTAATAGGCACAACATCGTCATATGAAGGAATTTTTGAATAGCTCGTTAGTCGAGCTTATTAATGATAAAACGTGTATTCATGCTAGTCCTACTCTCCAGTGGATGTAGACTAGGGTTTTGGACCAGTAGACAGGGCCTTCATGTTTAAATCGAGAATTGTTGTTGAAAGGACAATGATACCGCGTTTTTTTAAACAAAATAGCTCCATATCCTAGAGCTCTAAATGGAGACTTCGGCAACTAAAAGCAATTAATTAATTTATTAATTATTACCTTGAAAATAAATTATGACGAATTATGGTGCATTTACCCTAATTATACATGGCAAGACTGATGACCAATAAATTATTAAAGAGATTTAAGGCTATGGAGTGTATTTCTACCACTTTTGTCAACTTTAACAAACCAAAAAATAACAGAAAGAGAGCATATTTATCAGCTGTAATGTTGGATTACCTGACACAGTGGCTTAGCAAAGGGGGACCGGAGAGACCGTGGCCTCGGACGGCACATATGACAAGGAGCGGCGCGGCGTGCACCGGGCGCCACAATTTTTAAAGTATAGTTGAAATGTATAGTCACAGTTTAAGCGGCGATAGTCTAGTTAGGTGTAAAATGGACTTCCGAGACGAATGTCCGCAGGTGGCGAAGGTAGTGATGTGTCAACTCGGGATAAACAACTCGAGCTAACTCGAGTTGAAATTCACGTAACTCTAGTTCAACTCGAGTTAAGTAACTCGAGTTAACTGGGTAAAATGAAACTGAGTAATGATTTGTTTGGGTTATTTTTACAAATGTAATAACTCACCAGGTGAATTTAAATAAAAAAGGAATTTATTTATTCATCATGTATACATGTTTTATGTATTTAAGATTAAATCTTCGTAACATAAATAGAGTAAGTATTTAAACTCGAGTTAAAAAGAATTCAACTCGAGTTGACTCGATCTAAACCCAACTCGAGTTAAGGGTCCATATAACCCGATTCCTGCCGGCTTCTCTTTATATAGAATCTAATTATCATCAGAACAATTTGCAGACCGCATTTATGCACATAAGTACCTATATGTTGTGTCGGATTCCTTTTCGAAAATTTCAACTTTCGCCGCTGAGGCACACCAGACTGTGTCTAGTGCCGCGACAAATGTTCATCCGTGCATGGGCATCCGGCAAAGAATTAGTAATAATTAAAAAGTTCGAGGTACCGATGTATACAAATCTTATTTATCTCTTGAATTAGTACGTGTATAGTGGATATAACTCGGGAGTGGTGGATGTCACATATCTTTAGATGATCATGACTCGTTGCCCCCTGTTTAGCTCAATTTACACAACTGTTTCTCTATAAATAAATTATTCAACTTGAAAAATTTCTTAATTTGGTTACAATACCGATTAGATCTAGAAAATTCGTAGTAAAAAAAATAGTACGCTTCAATAAAATAATAAACATCAATTGCCCCCTGATAAGTTATCAATCGCAGCGGGATCGTCGATTACGTAATTTATTATAATACAAGAGTTAAACGATAAGACAGTTCACTCAGTGTTCCTTCGCCTCGCTGTGTGGTTGTGTGAAAAAGTTTGTAAAATGGCGCCCGTACCAGTCGTTAAATTGAATAATGGCCAAACGATACCCGCCTTCGGCCTGGGCACTTGGAAGGTTGGTTATATTTCTTTGACTTCGCGTCGCTTCTTTTTTCTAGTAATGTTTTTAGACTGAAAGCGGCATAATACTTGATGCCATCTCAAATACGAACATAGACCACGGAAATGTGTTAAAATATTACCTAAGTATTTATATTTGAACATATCGAATGGAGAATCACGAGGTTTAGTGGATGGTCGAAAATCTTCATCTTCTTTACACATGATAATCACTAATAAGATGTGTAAGAAAAAATATATACGTTTCATTAATTAGTAAAAATGCGATTAATATAAACAAAAAAGCATTAACGTTACTTTACTACGAGCTTCATAAATCTTGGCAATCTATAACGCGCATTCGGTATTCGCGAAGCTTTCTTTCCTTGCATGCTGGGGACACTATCTCTCCCGTCTGTCCAGCACGAACCGATGCGGGGGTGCGTAGTACTATCCTAATATGGCCTAAGAGTTGTTGTTGTGTTTCCAAATAATGAATCGGGTCATCTATCCTCCCGAGGTGTTTATATTACAATTCTTAGAATAATTTTATATCTTCCTACTTATATTAGCTAGGATAAGCTGATATCGAGTATTCGGCTTGCGGAATCAAAGCTTCGTAGCCTTTTCTATCCCAATCATTAACAAAAACTTCAATAGCTCATAGATATTTTCAGCGTCATTAAGTGGTGGAACTGATTGGTGGTACACGTGTTTCTCGTCATATGGCATGCGGTTCTCCAAGCGAAGCGTGAACAAGCAATTAGGAAGCCGGCATAATTGTGTCAACTGTCAAAGGATACTGTCGTTCCCTGAGGTCGTTCCTTGGGTTATAGCTTAAGGTCCATTTTCATATATTTTGTTTCACCTTTAATCTGGGTAACTAAACAAGTATTGACAAGTAAAGAATTTAAATTCACGTCTAGTTAGTGATTAGTTCTTTAACCCAAGTCAAAACCAAAGTAAGTGTAAAGTGCGTATGGCACTGAGGCCTAAGGGGGCGCAAGACGATCGCCCACCAAAATAGTCCCCGGAAAAACGAAAACATATACTTTCTGACCCTTTTAAAAAAAAAAAGGTTTAAAGGCTAGGCTGATTTTCGCACTCCGTCTTCCAATACGATTAAGACTGCGTTATAACAGACCAGCATGCTCTATCATGCCGGCAAACCAATGTGAGTCTATCTTTCATAAGGAATGTAGTACATTATTCATTATGTCTACAATCAAGGCTAACCAGTACACTGTAGGTACTAAAATAAGTGCTTATGTGCGTGTTGTTTGCAATGCAGATTGAATATATGTGTCACAATTAGCATTTCCCATGGTTTTAGTTGGTAAAGGTGTAACACGTATTATGTTGATCTCATCAAGGAAAAAGTAAAGTTAACAGACACCAACAATCTTTAGAACAATTATTATACCAAATCATAACCGATAATCTAGTGGTAAATAAGTCGACGGCTGACGAAGGTCGCGGATTCACAACCACTACCCAAGTGTTCAAAATATTCATATTGTAGCTAGATTTTCTAATGGTAGATAAACTAGTTACGGACCGTTCTTCATAAACTACAAAATATAATAAAAAATTACGATATACTTCGGTACCGTTGTAATTTCGGCCAACACGATTAATGCTGTGTAACATCCAAGACGGTGTGCTAAACGAATTTCTAGAAGATGTATATTCGAAAATAATAAGTACATTTAGAAAAATATTGGATTTTATACGACTACAAATGTTATTTTACTTTGGTTATATATTTTTTTTACTATGTGGATATAGTATCATTAATTTTATAATGACAATGCCACAATTTTTTTTGTTTCCAGAAATCTCCTTAAGTACATATCATTTTAATTTGAAACCAACACGGTTAGATAAAAAATTTAATGAGGAACATTTAATATAATAATAATATCAGCCCTGTATTATAATACTTGCCCACTGCTGAGCACGGGCCTCCTCTACTACTGAGAGGGATTAGGCCTTAGTCCACCACGCTGGCCTAGTGCGGGTTGGTAGACTTCACACACCTTCGAAATTCTTTTAGAGAATTTCTCAGATGTCAGGTTTCCTCACGATGTTTTCCTTCACCGTTAAAGCGAACGCTAAATTCACAAAGAATACACACATGATTTTTAGAAAAGTCAGAAGTGTGTGCCCTTGGGATTTGAACCTGCGGACATTCGTCTCGGCAGTCCGTTCCACACCCAACTAGGCTATCGCCGCTTTAGGAACGCGAGGAACATTTTGGTAGTTAAAATTTTCAAAGAGATAAAATATTTTTTAAAATTAAGTATTCCAAAATTTTTGTACATACATTCCCGATTGAAACACCTGCGTCGCCAAGTATGGATGGAATTGCTCAAGGCCGTTTGCGCGGGGCAATGCCTTAAGCCAGCGCAGTGGACAGTGGACATAGCTACTTAGGTATTGATTGGAACAATACAAACGTATAGGTGACGATTTAATATGAATACAATATTGTCGTGACTGTTGGCTTTATAATTTAAATGTCCTTGTATTATTAATTGATGTGGGAAACTTTACCGCTTCGCAGTCTAGTATTGAAAATGTTGCTAGCTTTACTCAAAAGATCGGAAATTTATAGAATTATTTAGTTACATATTTTTTCATCCTCATTCACTTAGAATCAAATCTATTGTTAATTGTTCGTATGAGGTAGCTAAGAAATTATATTATTTTTCTTGAGCTACACAGCCAAATTACATAAAAATATTTTCCACACTCTTGGTTTATCGTAGATGGAGGAATATATGTAATTTATCTTGAGAGGCAATAAAGTTAACCGACGTCTTATAAACAGCTGTAGATAATATTCGTCTCAGAATATTTTTTGATAGATAAATAATATTACCTAGTAAGTAATCAATACCGTTTCTTCCTCTTGCGTGTATCTACAGGTATAAAAAATCAAAATACCAATATAATATTTTTATTTAATAAGTACCTACGTTACAAGATATTTCGATTAAATATCCAATTCGAAAATCAAACTCAAAGTATTCCAATGTACGTATGCAACTATAGTAGTGATTTCAATGTCCAATACTTTCCGTAGTATTGTAATGCTCTTTGGTCCCATACAAAGGTTGAACTTGGCAACCTTCGGCCGGCTGTCGTCGTCGTATTTCGTATTGCAGTTCGTCTGTAATTATTTAAAAATATTATTCGAATATTGTGTGAAAATGGCCTCAAAAGTGCCGTTTGTTAAGTTCTACAACGGGCTCAACTGCCCGATTCTTGGTTTGGGGACATGGAAGGTTTGTAAAGCGCTATTTTTTGTTGTGGTCTTATGTCATACGTTCATTAAAATTGCCGGTAAATTACTATGTACACGAACACGCATATAAAGGGAAGTTATTTGTTTATAATGATTCGTTAAAATCTATGTTGCGTTTCAACAAAGTATTAACTGTCCTAACTTCTAAGCTAGCATTCTTTGATTGTAGGAAATAAATTCGCACACGAAGTACTTTGCTTTAGGGAGGATACTTTTTGTTTTTGTCTTTGATAAATCCAATTGCGACTATTAATAGTGAGAATACCCATAGTAGAATAGTGGCTTATACCAATAAGCCAGGCTCCAGGATCAGTCAGGGGTACATCAATAAGACAAGTTGGCTTAATAGTTATAAAGGGTCATTTTTTT
>NW_023593084.1:0-27162 GCF_014839805.1 Manduca sexta
TAAATATAAATTTTCTTTGATACACTATCTAATAAACCATTGTATTATATCCAAAACTTAAGAAAACAACTCCACAACAGTGTTTTTATAGGAACTCTTAAATATTTAACGATCCTTTGTACCTCCAGATCCCGATGATGTATTTCAGAACTTTTCCGAGATCTTTCAGAGCGGTCGGTTTTGTTCAAACATGAATTACTTATTGGCGCGAGCTTGTTTTGTGAAGATTGATAAAACGAAAACTTGCCATACAATAAATAAATATAAAAAAAAAACTATTCGAGTTGAGTATTTAAAACAATGTATACTTAATATATAAAGCTAAAGATTTTGTTTGAACGCGCTAAACGCAGGAACTACTAAACCGATTTTGAATTTTTTTCACTAATAGGATGCTACATTACTCCTATAAGTGTCATATAAGTGCTATAGGCTATTTTTTATCCCGGAAAAAATACCATTATATACAAGTAAACCAAAGAGCATTTTTGAATGCTGCTCACATTTTTACAACATTTAGCAAAAAGCAAAGGGCACAGCATATTTGCACGAAAATATATTACTTACTTTCCTTATTATCAAGGTTTTCGCAGCAGGAAACCGTGAGCCAAATAAAATATTTCTCTTTTGTACAATACAAATATATTTTTTACAATATAAATGAAACGTCTTATTAAATCAAAAGGAAAAAATATATATTAAATGACTAATTCGCCTACGTCCAACTTAAATCCTTGTAATTAAAAGTTAAAATTTTACACACAGGATTTCCTTTATTGTTCCTTAAGATGGTAAACTGGGTTAAAAATAGGCTTTCACGCGAGCAAAACAGTGATTACTTTTCCAGTAAACAATATCCAAAAGCCAATGGATAACGGGATTTATTGTCTATAAAAGGTTTCTAACTGTTTTATTTGTTTGCAGCAAACACGGCAGACCTTGGCGTTTTGGACCCGGCGCTGTATAAAACTGACTGTCTTGATGAAGATCTTATGTGGCCTGAAGGACACGTGGTAAGTGCATTTGAAATTTACTACCAGAATTTATTGCTTCACTGTTAGTTGAAATTTATTCGCAATTTGTGTTCGAGTTTTTGAAATCAGATAACTAGCAATCTTAATTGTTGCCCCATTTCGCGTAACTAGAAATTTCTGTGAAAATTATACGAATATTTTTACAACTGTCCGATATAATCTGATTTAAATAATTTAGTAAATTATTATTACATTATGTTTAATGACTGTTGGCTTCATTTTCACGAAACTTTTCTTAAATTATGAGGTACTACAACGAGGAAAAAATGACTACAATTAAAAAGATATTCTAATAATTTTAAATCCCGAATATTTAAAAAATCAAGTTATTTTTAATCAACGATTTTATAATCACTATTCCATCACTTTTGTACACAAAATTGTACAAGAAATTTATTTTTAAACGCTACACCATGAAAAACAGCTATTTATATATAAAAGAGGCCGTGCCAACAGTATTGTAAGCTCCGACGAGTAAGAGTTTATTAGTCGTGATGAATATTTATGAGACTTGATTACCGACTTTCGCCGTTTAAAGCTTTGCATTTCATTTAGAAGGGGAAATACTAACTATTACATCACGTTTACAAACAAAATTGTGTATAAAAGGAAAACAAAGAAAACATAATTTATGTATGTGTTACTTGAATATATTAAATTTGAGGACGTTCAAATATTACGTGAGCATTAAGTAAACGGTGATGGAGATCTATGTTTTGCTTATTTTCGATGACGTGGGGAACGGGGGTGTAAACAATGTTTACGTCAACAATATTTATTTAATTACTAACCCCCTTATTCATAGACGTTTTTTATCTAACGACCGAGGAGTAAAGCTGTGATAACAAGTCTGTTTCTCAGTGCTGACGGCATGGCAGTCTTCTCATTGCGTAGACATAGAGCCGTTGTGATTGGCTAATATTGAGATACAATAATAATAGTCACAACGGCCCTATTTCTCAGTGCCGTTTTGCATTGAGAAACAAGCTTGTTATCACAGCTTTACTTCGTCCTTAGAAAAAACGTTTATGAATAAGGGGTACTAAATATAAATATAAAAGATTTTAAAAATTATACCTTCCTATGCTTATATAAGCATGGGAGAGAGAAAGAAATTTTGTTAACGTTTGCTGACAACGGAGATGGGGCCATTAAAAAATTCTAAGATTCTGCTTATGTAATACTATATACTTGAAAGGTTTCACTATTGAATATCGACCACTGGACGACTACTAGTTTTTATGAATAACTTGAAATCATATTTTCTTATTATACTCCTGTATTTCGTATATTTATTATTTTTATTAATAAATAAAGTATTAAAATAAATCTAAAGTGACTAAATTCGTTGAAACATGTTTGAATAATGCCAAAACTGAATTTTCCAAGTTGAATGTGGAGCTAAAGAATAAAGTATAGTTTTCTTACTGCAACATGTTTGAAGGCAGTTGTGTAAATGTGACCTTTGAAGCTAGACGTTGTGTTATTACACAGTAGGGAATTCAGAACTACTACTCACAAATACTTTAAAATAAAAGAAGACATTTTAAAAGCAATGTAAATAATATATATGGTTGAAGCAATATATTTATCAGGTGAAACAAATATTTGCTATGAAGTATATAATATAGATATCAACAAAGCAGTACACGATCAAGTGTATAAAGTATGTAGTATTTTATAAGTTTGGATACTTGATATACCAACTATATTTCGTTGCCTATAGAAAAATAATTAAGATTTACATTGTTTTTTTATTTATTTTTTCCTGTCAGCCTGAGCTGGCTTCTTTGTTTACTCTGTACTTTTTCATATCCAGTATAAAATATCTGTAGTTATATAAGCGACTTAATTTAAATAATAATTAATTATTCTCATGTACCTTAACTTATCATAAATGCAACTATGTTCATCTACGTGATGAATAAAGCATTTTATTTTATTTTTTTTATTTTTAAAGCCACATCATATTCATAGTCGAAAACTGTACCTATTAGGATATCGTAAACTCATTATAAAAATGTGTTTACGATATACCCAAGCCCAACTCTTTAGCAACTCTTATTAACGTTCTTACAAAGTGGCACGAAGTAAAAAATACACTTAAAAATAGGCGGCTGTAAAGATTCTATCAGATGTTTACAGTTCTTCTTTTACAACTTTCGCTTCACTGCAGTGTTGTTTTTATGTCTGCAGTTTTAAAAGTAATGTAAAGCCAGCGAGTAGGTGGTAGGGTAATGATGAGTGATTACCCCCGCCGTGTACACCCACACTGGCACAGGAACTGTGACGTCATAATAAAGAGGAGGAACGAGAATAGGAAAAGGAAATTGGCTCATAAATCTCAGAGTAATTGGTTAAAAATTGGTAAAACGTACAACTTGAGAAACTAGTCTTTTTGGATACAATTGGTTTAAGGGGGCAAGGATTTTGTTAAGCTACATTTTTCGTTACTGAAATATACAAAAATTATTTCGAATACTATAAAAGGGGTGAATTGGATCATGCCAGTGTATCAGGATATATTTTATACACATAAATGGACTCATTAATTACTTTATTGAATTAAAAAACATTTAAATTATAAACTGATGAACACACGCTACGCAATTTCACAATATAATTTTTGTCTCCATACGGCCTCATGTTCCGATTATCCCATTTCACACGTGATGGGTTAAGATTAAATTTCGCTACCAACAGGCGTTAAAATCTAAAATATTTGACGTGAATGTCATGACATTGCACAAAATTTAATTTGAATATAACACGCTACATACGAAATTCACGAACCGTATAATTTCATATTTTAAACTTATTTATGTTTAAATTGATGCACTCGAGAACAATTTATGTAAAGAACATCTGAATGCTGACTTCATTAGTGTAAAATGAGTCTTAAGAGCTTCCAAAAAGGTACATGCTAATGTAATGCAAAAGCATATACTTAACAGTGTTAAACAGAAGTTGAAAGCAATGTAAACTAATGAGTGTCTTTTACAAATTCACTAAACTTATTTCATTCCCCAAACATATGATTATGACAAATCCTGCCCGTTCATAGGGTGAACAGAGTAGCTGTTCCAGGCGTGAAGAGTCATGGGGCACCATTTTATCCTTGGTGGGGAAATATTCTAGGTGCCCGCGGTGCCCTTAGCGATTTTTAGAGTGGGACCTAATAAAAGGTCGCTATGAAAATAGGCGCCAAAAATATTTCACACAAGGCGTCCCAATATCTAAGGCCGGCCCTGGATCTGGGGAGTGTATCTCTTTCATATTGAAACCAGCACTGTATTTAGTAATGTCCTGCTGCGTGGCATGAACCTCTTCTATTATTAAGAAGGAAAATCAGCGTCTGAAACCAAGCAGTCTAATCCAATCGACTGGCTCTCAGATTAAGGATTACCCAACTAACGAAGGTTAGCAGTCGGTTCCTTGCTCTCCCTTTCAAAGTACGAGGAAGCTATCTTATAGATATAAGTATTGTTTTACTAACCCTAATGATTATATGTTACTTGATTAATAATGATAAATAAATAAAAAAAAATAGAGCTCTCACACACAGTACCTACCAGAGAAAATTCGTGCGACGCAGGACATCTTAAAATTCGGGCTGGTTTTATTACACGTCCTATATTAGTGCACCATGCTGTTTGGAGCATTAGCAGACTTCATATAGGTACCTTCAAAATTCTTGTCGCCAAATATGTCCCGAATTTCAATTCCTATTCCCTTTGATGTCTATTTCGAAACGAAAACCCGCACAGACTTTGGTTTCTGAGCCTGGGATTTGGAACTTCAAGCCACACGATTACTATATCATAGCAATACATCAAGTGGAGAATTAAGTGCTTAAAATATGAATTTTTGGTACTTATGACAGCAGTCATAAGTACCAAATTACAAAAGCACAAAACATATATTGAAACGCGAAGATCTAACCTTTTCTCTATAAATATATACCCTTTCGATAAAACTTGCGAATATGACCCTCAAACAACTGTACACAACTTCCAACACTCTAAACAAAGCGAATTTGCAAAGTCAACGTCAGTGAAAATCTTATAAAACAATCCCCCAACCCTCGAAAACAAAACTTCGCGGGGGTTGCGATAAAGGTCATTATTCCGTGAAAATTATTCAATTGCTCAACAACAGTATCCATTGTTTTAAATCTGCGTCAAAATACGTTTCAACACACAATAGCTATTGAAAATTTTGTGCATTGTCTGCGATAGTCAACTTATAGCTTTTGATATTTTTACTTAGGAAATAAATGTACAAATATTTTTTCTCTCTGATTCCTAAATTGGATTTGGCAGTGGTCACAATCAGTTGCCATAACTATTATAATGCTATTTATTGAATTATTATTGGCGTGTAGTTAATGATTCTCAAAGATTATTATAAATTCATTATTTACTAATGCCAAAATTGACGCAAATATTATTAAGAATTTGCATTTCTTAACATGCTTTAGTTGATAGAACGATAATATTCTACTTAAACGTAGACAAAAGGTTAAACGATATAACATGACAGCTGACATTTACGCATTTTATTCCACTATTTTTATCTTTACTATAAAATAAAACTGTAGCAAGAATATTAATATTTGAATAATTTTTCGAGACGGCATCAATTTAAGCGAATTGTTAAAATATTTTTCTGCATATCTTTATCAAAGTGACAACGTCGTATTGCGAAACGAAATATATCTACGAAAAGAATTGCTTGAACCTGTACAAGATCAGTTTTATTTCGAATTCTTACAAAATCTTACATTTAATGCACGTGACAAATTTTAATTAGCATTTAAAATATTTGCTGGCAGTAGACTTATAAAATTGCAGAACAATATTTTGTAAGGGGGTCACCAATGTAAGGGGGTAATCTATTAAGGGAGCATGTGATTGTCCCACAATAATATAGTTATATATGAATAAAAGTTTATTACAGGAAACACATTTTACATATTTAATTATACACGTGTACAAAAATGCACTAGGGCGGACAGCCCCCTGCTGCCCGCCGGCGACCCCCCGATGGCCCCTATTAGTCGCCTCTTACGACAGGCAGGGGATACCGTGGTGGAATTCTCCAAACGCCCCCAGTCCACAGGGCGGGACCTCATTACCCCTGATGGTAAGCTAAGTGGTGTCCGGATAGGGTATCGATTGACGATACATGTTTATCCCTAGCCAGTTGATACAACACCGCTCTATTTGAACCTGATATACACAGGCTGATCCGAGAACTCGACACATTTACGAGGGGTTAACCCTTGTGTTGAAACTGTATAGTAGCAAAGAGTATAAACCAAACAATAATAACCAATGTGAGTTAGTACTGACAGTATGCCGCTTTAAATTTAGAAATTGTATACTTCTCTTTTGTCATTGTCTAGTCTTTACTGTTCTCAATAAATCCACTAATCGTTTTACAATCCTAAGTTATTTCTTTCATAATCCATCACCTTGTGTACGTCGTACGGTGGTTAATATCCGAGCAGATAAAAAATAAATCCTACTACCCACGTATACAAATATAATTAACCTTATGTTAATGTGTTTGAATTTATATCACTTATCTTTACATATAATTGTAACAGACTGATTTATGTAAAGTATAGATATTAAATAAAAACGAATAAGGGAGTCTTTATTAGAGTAATAGAAAACAAAATAGTTTTTACAATTTCTGTCAAGCGGGCGGAGCCGCTGGCAATAGCTAGTAATATATAAAAAATGTTGTATACTGTTTATTGTATGTAAATCGATAAATAAGAGACACCGTATATTAAAACATTCCTTTCCCGAAATATGTACGGCATTAGCAAACTCATAAATACTTTTTGTTTGTAATAAAACGTAGCAATGTATTATTTGACTAAATTCTGGTGATATACTCGTATGTGTTTATCTTTAAAAAAAAACTACGGAATACTTTAGGTAAAGTTGAAACGGTAAAAATCGAATAAATGTTTTTAATTAAACTCAGTTTCTAAATTTTAAATTAAGTAATTATAATATAATGGCCTCTTAACTATAAACAGAGAATTTACTAAAAAATAACAGTAGCTGCTAAAATTTTCGATAGGAAAAATGTTTGTCGCTTGTTTCATTGTAACAGAAAAACAGGTTTTACGAAATACCTAGACACGTTTTTGCAGGTCAAAGCACTGTTCCGAACATCCATAACTCCCACGGGAAATACTTTTTAGCTGAGCGCAGGAATGTATCGACATTTTTATTTATCACCAACTGGATTATTTTATTTGCAACACTAGGTATCGAATTTGATATACACTTCAATATTTCAGATGCGAATTTATTGCTAACACGTGCTAAAAAATATTTACACCTGAGCCAGCTCAAAAGATTAAGGCCCAGACATTCGCTGCAATGCTAGATTTATGTGAAACACCTGGTGAAAATCGATAGATTTCTTACAATAGAAATTGTATCTACTTTACGTTACTTGTATAAATCCACGATATTGGCGCTACGATCTTCAGCTACACTAATATATAAAGCTGAAGAGTTTGGGTTTGAAAGCGGTAATCTCAGAAACGTTTTAGTAGTTTCTGAGATTACCGCTTTCTTATAAGGCTACTTCTTATATGTATAAAGTAGTACTTTATCGCGGAAAATCGTTTTACGCTGACGAAGCCGCAAACAATTACAAAAAATAATTTGAGCACCAGATTTATTCCTTTTATGGAAATATTAAGCTATCAAGTAGCGAGGACCTAGGCGTTGTATCAAGTAACGAGGTCTTAGCCTTTGTCGGCCATACATACATATGTATATGTATAAACAAAACATTCTATAGCGGCTTATTCCTCATACCACATTAAAACATGAGTGAGAAAAAAATAAGGCCACTTTTTAGTGACGCGTACGTAATATGTCTTATTAAAACTAAACAACTAGATAATTAATTTACGCAAACATTTGTATATAAAAAGCGAAATTAAATAATTAAAAAACAACAGTTTTAACAAATGAATCGGCGCAAAATCGCACCATGACGTGTACGTAATAAGCTTTCATTTGAATTTCCCAAGGGCCGAGTGTGGTTCACGTTGAAGTACGAGGCTGGAACCGAAAGGCTACAAGTGCATATAATAAAGGCGAAACATCTGCCCTCTCGCACTCCAGCGCTTGCCAACGCTTGCGATCCCTACATCAAGTAAGTACTTAGCTTTAATTAATTACATACATTTTTTACACAAATTATTCACAACGTCGTTAAGTCGTTTACAGTTGTTATTATATTGTTAATTTTACATTGAGAATAAATATGGTCTTTGGATTACGTCCTCAATTTATATTGCTTTAAATTCAAGAATTGAAATCGATCTGTTTTGGACTACTTTCTACCTTAAATATTGAGTACTGTGGTTCAGTGTTGGTAATATCGAGGTCTTACAATAGTATTTTCTATAAAAATAGTTTCCTATAAAACTTTACATATTAAAAATAGCCTATCAATTACTGTAATGCAAAAGACATTTAATTAACAGCGATGTGTATTTCACAGAATACAACTGATGCCTGACGAACGAAGAGTGCTACAGACGAAACAAAAGAAGAAAACCTGCAATCCATTCTTTGACGAAACATTTGTTTATCAGGTAAGTAAATATTAAAAACAAAATGACAATACAAAAAAACACAACCTGAACTTAAAGAAGAAAAAAATTAACGTGATATCATAAAAGCATTTCAAACTTCGAACTACATTTTCTCACAACACATGATGAAGTGATTTCGTACAAAATAAATTTAGATTTTTCCTTTCAACTCAATTGAATTGCTCACATTTTAGTTCGCTTATTTTATTGAACTTTGTAATTTAGAAAGTTTCTTCGAATTCATCAGGTTATTTTACTGTAGTACCTACACAGTTAATATTGAATGACTTATTTCTTTAAGCGCTTAGTTTTATCCATAAACACAATTCACACAAAAAAGAAACATTTAAAATATTTCTTATCTACAAAAACTATAAAATAAGCGTTCATGTCTATCCAAATAATAATAATACCTATACTACTACTGTACTAAATATTGTCCCACTGTTGGCTCGGGGCTCCTTTGCTACTGAGAGTCCTTGACCATAACGCTGGCCTAGTGCGGCTTGACAGGCTTAGGAAATACCTTCAAACACTTTTCTAATGTAGATTTCTTAGGTAAGTAACTTTCCTTGCGATGTTTTGATCACCATTACTTATACGAAGTGTAGGAACTAACTCATAATCCTACTTATATTATAAATGCGAAAGTTTGGCAAGATGTATGTATGTATGTTTGTTCCTCTTTCACGAAAAACTACTGAACGGATTTGGATAAAACTTTACAGTAATATTGGTTATACATTGTAATAACACATAAGCTACAATATATAATGATTTTGTGTAATTTGGTCATATTATAACGATACAAATCAAGTAAATCGGAATAAAATTATCTTGGCGTACGCTGCCTAAACCGTTGGAGTTAGACAAAGATGATGTAATATATCCTATATTACATATGCATGTACATATACATGTTTGTCTTAAATAGTTCTAAATAAAACTCCGGGACAACATACATAGTAGATATACGTAGAAGCCACTATGACCAAAATGGTAAGCCATTAATATAATTAAATCGGATCCTTTTTTAGCGGGACTTTTATCCCGGAAAACTCCTTCACGCGGGCAAAGCCGCGAGCAAAAGCATGCTATATATACTTACAACTTCCCGACTTGTACACTCAAATCACTCGTATTTCATTCAAAAAACCACATCACTATTATATGGACTATTGAAAATTGATTAAAAGCTTTGAACCGTTGAACGCAGTGGCCAAAGATTTAATTACTCTAATGAACTTTGCTTTCAGCTACTCTTGTTCACTGATGGCTTTTAACATGACCGAAAGCAGATTGATAGAGACTGATAATTAAAATATATTCAAAATTTCTGTTTATTTTTCAGTTATTTTTAAAGATTTACATTCTAACGCTAACTATAAAGTCCTTGCAACGCGTACTTCTAAAGATCGAGTTGTGAGTATTATTTTCCTTTGATAGAACTGATATTTTATCGGATTATTATTTTTAGATGTTTTTAAAACAAAACAAGGTCTGATGTAAATATTTAAAAATTGTCAAAATAAATAAATTGAATTAATTTAACTTCATTTTGTAACTAAAACAAATCAGGGGTATTTGCAATTCAGTGACGTAAATTTTATTGTAAAAAGAAAACTTGATACAAGCAGAAGAGAGAACATAATAATAATATGTAAAATATTTGAGTATTAAAATATTTATTACACAAACTACTTAACTTATTACATATATTAAAATAATTTGTTCAGTAAATATTTAAATAATTTGTGCAGTCTTATATTTTAATTTTATTATAAAATTCCATAGTCAAGTTAATCAAAACATAATTCGGAGTATCATCGTTTTAATATCGCGCTATCAAAGATCAAAGTGAACGGACGAGAATAGTCAACAGAATATTATTTATACGAACATAATCCAATAGATTAAATCTATTAATTATAAGCAAATATCGATCCGAGAATCTTAATATTAAACAGTAAGATGTTAGCATTAACTAAAAATTACCTTAGCGTCGGGTATTTGAAATAGCAATTGCAAATTATTTTTTTAGGAAGCAATTAAAATACAAATACATATTTGGTATCTAATGTTGGTGAAAAGAAATTATTCTGTTACTGATGGGCGTAGCTGGTTTAGTTCTATTCCATTTGAATTATCTAACGCCCGACTATTTTCTAATTTGTATTTGAAATAAAAATAGTTGATAAACTTTATTTCGTATTATAAATTTCAAATATACGATTTAAAAATATTTTATATTTCGCATATTAATTGAAGCAATGCATGTATTTTGTCCAGCTCTGCTTACATATCACAACTAACAAACTTGAGATTCAAGAAACCCGCTGCGATTCTAATAATCATATTTTATCTTTACTGCAAGATTTTCAGGCAAACTTTAAAATCCCAAGTGGAGACCCCGTGATCTCGTACAAGCGAGTTAAGATCCGCAGAAGTACATAAACTAACACAAACTTATGCTCTAAAACTTTGAATTTCTTTAGTTAACATAAGAGTAATATTGTCTATTTTTAGCTTTGGAGTTACTGTCGTGTTCGCTGCGGATTATTTTTACTTAACCGGCTACAACGTTAACCTATAGACGAGGTTATTTCATTTAGCAAATAGAAAACGTTTTTTAGTAAAAGGAAAATGATGCCTTTCAACGCCTTTCATATTAAGACTTCCACGGTATTAAGGTTTAGACGTTCCAAGACAGGTTCTTTCCGTAATAGAATTTCTTTGACCAGCTTTTTAAATTCCTGTAGAATATTATAAAGGTAAAATTTATTTTATACTTTAGATTTTAGAATTATGATATTTTATGGCATACTAACAATTTTAAAACATTAAACTATTTTGTTTTATTAACAATTAAATTTTTAAAACAACTCTCTGCCCTTCTAAAGTTCAGGGTTTACTTTGTGAATCATCGCTTGCTTTAACGGTAAAGGAAACCTGCATACCTTAGAAATTCTCCAAGAATTTTAAGGGTATATGAAGTCTGCCAAACCGCACTAGGCCAGCGTGGTGGACTAAGGCCTAATGCCGCTCGAAAGTAGAAGAGGCCCTTGCCCAGCAGTGGGACAATATAAAATACAGGGCTGATATTATTATTATAATATTATGGTTTTCTTTGGAAGTTACCGTAAACGCACCTTGGCCAAATCGATACCAGCAATTAACACTACGCTAAATCAATTTCTGGATAATTTCCGTCAGAATGCAAAATTGTTATTTCTTTATCTTTTATAAGCTTACAAAAACTCTTTTTTTTTTGGTATAAAATTAAGAATTCTTGAATTACACAAAACGCTCACTAAGAAAGCTCTAGTATCACAACACACACACACATATATATATATATATATATATGTGTGTGTGTGTGTGTGTGTATATATATATATATTATTTTCCCTTTGAACGTCTCTCCTGCAAAGTTTTCAAGTTAGAGTAGTGTTAATTGCAGCTGTCGAAATTAACAATACAGTATCATAACGGCAATTTTATTGCAGATCCCACCTGGTAAAATCGAAAGCCTAACCCTGAAGCTGTCGGTTGTTGATGTGGGACGAGTAGGCAAGGGTAAACAACTGATCGGCCACATCATTCTACCACTAACTGAATTGGAAGGAGTAGCTCCAGACGAAGAACCGCAGCTGTACAAGCTTGACATTGAAAAGGTAATCTATACATATTATCAAAGTCCCCAAAAACTGTCTGTCTGTATGTGATCCATTTTCTCGAAATCTACTAAACGGATTTTTGTACCGTTTTTACTTAAAGATAGTGCAATTCTTGAGGAAGGTTTAAGTTAATAACACATTACGGTTTTATGTGAATTTACTGAAATATAACGATTACTGTTGAAGAAGTCGTGTGGTTGTAAAAAATCTTGTGGGTCGGGATTTACACGGGAAAAATTTTGTGTCACATTGTTTTTTACGCGGACGAGGTTGCAGTCACAGCTAGTACTGTATAAATTGAATCTTAATAGACAATTAGCGTATGTTTTAGTACGTATTATTATCAATCTGACAATTTTACAGGATCTTCAAGAACCAACATCAGACTTGGGCGAAATACTGGTGTCGTTACTGTACAATGAAAACCTACATCGACTTACAGTAACCGTGATAGAATCTCGCGGATTAAAGGTAAGAACAACATTTTGACTGCATAAATTGCAAATACTATGACTGCCTCGGTGGTATAGTTGTACTGCTTGCGTGATGCGGCAGTGTTCTGAGGTCCTGAGTTCGAATCCCAGGTCGGGAAAAGTGATATTTGGGTTTTTCTGCTCAATATCAGCTTGATATGGCGATAGGCTCGCCCCCTATCACATCATGGCACGGAACACACTTGGTAAAATGTGGATGCCCTGGTTGCGTCTTTGCATACGCCTTCGGGGATAAATGCGTGATGCGTGAAATTATGTAAGCTTGAATACTTCAGTTTTAGTAATATCGTTTTATTAACATGGATTTGGTCTATCTTGACATGGATGTAAAGGAGTGCAATTCTCCGTACTACACCAACAGGTCACAGGTTAAGTAAAACGGTTTTATAAGGGTGCGGATTTGATTTGAATTTTAAATGAGTTTCACCTTGTTTGTGGAAATTAATTAAAGCATTTCACTTTCGCCCGTCGTCTAAAACTATTTTACAATCTAGTACCATATTTCGGACTTACTCTTATTAACTAAGTGACACTTAACAATTTTGCTTGTTCTAATTATCACTACATAGTACAAAACAAAGTCGCTTTCTCTGTCCCTATGTGTGCTTAAATCTTTAAAACTACGCAACGGATTTTGATGCGGTTTTTTTTTAATAGATAGAGTGATTCAAGAGGAAGGTTTATATGTATAATAATAACATCCATTAAATAGTGGAGAAAAACTGTTATTTTGTTATGTTATACCCTGTTATAACATAACAAAATAACAGTTTGCTATGTTTTTATATACAACGTTCACAGTTTTTCTGTAGTGTATTTAGTATCAGCATTGCACCCGTGCAAAGCCGGGGCGGGTCGCTAGTACCCTATAATACTCAAATGGACAATGAATTTTACAATCTGGTAACCATATTCCAGACTTACACTCATTAATTAAGTGACGCTTAATAATTTCACTTGTTTTAATTAACAGATTATACTCTACTATACTCAAATGGACAATGAATGAGAACTTTGCACTTGATTAAAACTAAACACAGATACAAACGTTTGAAACCGTCAAATCCATTTTCATTATAAGTTAATTTATCATGCAGAGCTAAAGAAAGATCTCAGCAAATATATATACTTGAGTTCTAGCGAAATTCCTATACAAACTAAAAAAAAATGTGAATAAATGTCTAACATAATTTTGCTAAGTAATTCACTTTCTAGATTTTCTTAGGTTTACTGGAAATCTGTCTCAAGAGTAGTATTTAGGACATATATCTAGAACATTCCAGATAGCCTAAAACATTTTATTTTCCTATTATAAACAAGGCAGTGAAAATCTATTTCTTATACTTTCAAAATCATCTTTTCATCCTCAAAAAATAAATTTATACGTGGTAAAACAAAAAGATTCGGTAAATATTATGAAAGGATATGAAATGAAAGCTACAATTACAAAAAACATCTTAATGCAAATCGCAATTTTTTATTTCCGGAGGCCCAAATGTTTCCTACCCTTACCTAATACCTATTCCGTTCCTTTAGGCCAAGAGCCCATTTATAATTCTTAAGCCTCATTTAGACGTGTTGTAGCATAATTTTTATTGTTAGCAATAATCGTCTTTTGAGTAACTGACAAGACTATACTTCACTGCGAGCATTGTCTAGCCTTCGCACATTTTCAAAGGCGACTTTTTAAGCAATAATTGCGTACGATTATTGCTGGCAATAATTGATATTGCTTTATGCGATATATTGTAAGTCCTTATATAATGGTGAAGATCACTTATTATCTTTATTCTCATTATCAATCCATTCTATAAAACTTTACTACAGTTTCCATGAGCGAGCGACGCATGAAACTAAAAAGACTTTTGTGTGAAACATATTGTGCTATAATTGGTTTGCTTTCTGATATAGCTTTTTGTTGTTTAACCTAAAATTATAGCCCTTAACACTTACTACATAATGCTTATTTTAATATGTGGGCAGGATTATTTGCATATTAAATACTATTATAAAGGTAGAAATACGAAACAATGTAAAAGAAAAGAAGAACAATTAATGTAGAGTGCTTTAAATAATTAAAATGCGTGAAGCGTAAAAATCTGTAAACAAAATAAATTCGCAGAAGAGAAAAGGTGAACTAGGTCAGGGGTGAACGTGTTGCTAATTGTTTTACTCGTGATCTCTGGAATAATAAATTAAATAATTATTTCGAAGTGTTCGCAATGATGTTGGAAATTGTTTGACCTAGTGGCAGAACATTCACTGTGAACTTGAAGACCTGGTTTCTATAACCAGGTCGGTCACTACCCTCTCGAATTAAGTAATAACATTAGCTCAGATTGCATTCTTCAAACATCTATTCGGCAACAAATCGAAATATATTTCAAATGTATGTACTGCGTACTAGATCTAGCACCGATCTGAACTCTCACTGTGTTCAACTGAAGTGTACTGCAATCCGGTATTGCTATGATACTTATACTCTGTTTAAAGCTGTTTAAAGTTTAGTTAGACGACGATTGATGTTTTAGCGCTGCAGCGAACTTTTGTTCTTACTCCAGATTTTGAACAAATAGTTTATATGGACGTTCGTGTCTGTTAAATGTATGTCAATGTTTCGTCATGTCCATTAATAGAAGTAAATATCTTCCACATATTCAAAACAACATTTTTTCAACAGCTGGATCCATCATCAAACAAGCGCGAGATGGTAGTGAGAGTGACTCAGGAGCGGGCTTGTCGAGGAGTGCGTGCGAGGCGCACTGCTGCTGTCGAAGTCTCTGACGAGGGTTGCGCCCTGGTGTCCGAATGCTTCCACTTCAGGCTACGAGCTGATGAGCTGCACACTACCAGCGTTACTGTACAGGCGCTGCAACCACACTCCGTGTATGCCAAAGGTTTGTGTTAAGAAGCCATCACAATTACTTACATTAATTACATATTAATTTTGACTCATTGAATTATCAATGTATAATAGACGACCGACCGATCATTTTGTTGCATCAGCCTTAAAATTTATAATCTAAATTATATTGACCGAGATCTATGACAAAATATGAAATGAAAATATTATGTTTGTAAATGTAGGCGTATGCACGCTGTACACCGTTTCATAGTTTTTATAAATTTTTAGTATTATTGTTTTTTTCGTTAATTTTTAGTTGTTGTTAAATACTTTTAGGTGGATTTTCTCCGCACTTTTACGGTGATGTGCGTGTATTAGCTTATATAATTAATCAGACTTTGTATAGAAAAGACTTATTCAAAAAAATATATATTTAATAACAATATTATAAAAGAATGGACAATTGATGACAAAAATAAAGCCCGGAGTTTCTTTCTGCCTTTCTTCTTCGGGTAGTCATCGCTTAGGCAGTTAGTGAAAGGCTGGTAGGTTAGCTAGGTTAGGGCTTTTATTGTCCTCACCGGTGAGGATCGCGACGCGTTTCTCCCTTATTGCTTATTCAAAAATACATATATACATCATTTTATTTCTTCTTCCCTGCCAGCCCAAGCTGGCTTCTTTGTTTACTAGGTATATTTTTCATTTATTTTATTTACAATATAAATTGTCTTTATTTATATAAGCTAATCTAATTAAGTAATAATTAAATGTTCTCATGTACCTTGACTTATCATAAGTCCAACCATGTTCGCCTACGTGATGAATAAAGCATTTTTATTTTATTATGTCCATTGGTGGTCATTTCCTCAATCAGTCTGTCTAGAAGCATTTCCACTTAGGTTCAGTGGAATTATTTTACGTCCATTGGTGGTCATCTCTTCGTTCAGTCAGTCTAGAAGCCAATTCATTTACCATTGGTGCATAAAATTATTTAACCGTGAACAATTTCTGATTAGCCGAAATAGCTTTTTTACCATAAATTCGAGAAGACTGTCTTGTATAAATCTTTGGTTTTTATATTCAAAATTAATTAATTTCGTTTCATTTTGACTTGCCTAAATTATTCTAAAAATAGAAGAAATACACGGTCATATTATAATAGAATTAAAGTTGCCTAATTTTTAGAGTCACAGTTTAGTTCCGGCCGCCATAGTTCAGTCCAGAGCAGCACAGTTCGGTTCCGAACAGCACAGCAACATAATACCATGATATATTTTTACTTCCCGTAATAACAGGGCATTTATATAATTAATTATCTTCCTAGTCATATTAAATCTAAGCTCTAATATAAAATTCCCAATAATTTCCTATTAAGCCTGAAGCAAGTTCTCTAAGCTTAGGATTAAATCTGTGAAACGGTTGCATTAACTGGGTCAACCGATCTAAAGATAGAAATAGATAAAGTTTTGTTTTGCGTGTCTTCGTCAAATAAATATTCTGTACTATAATCTATAAAGTTGCAAAGAATTACCAACACTTTATGAAGATAACCTAGAATTTAGGTCCTAGATTCTAGTTATCACGTCATTCGAAAGTTAGGGTGTCTAGACTGTTTTGTTGAATAAGTATTTAGTTTCAAACAAGCTTACTTTGCATTTCGACTATTGGATTACAAGTTTACGTGGATTTTTTTTACATATAAACAAGAAGATTTCGAAGTAATTTCTGAAAGACTGTACAAGAAAACAGCGCAATAAGAATTTAACGCTAAAAAACGGATTGAAATTATAACTTAAAACAGACTTCACTTTACCTGATGTTGTTGTATCATTATCTGCAAACATTAGCAAAAATAAAATATTTAGTATATATCCTTACATAGCATAAAAAAAGTCTTCCTGCCACGTCTGTGTGTCTGAACGCTATAAACTCAAAACCTACCAAACGGATTTTGATCAAATTTGGTACAGAGATAATTTGGGATTCTGGAACGACATATGTCCCGGGAAAATATATAGTACGATTTTTTTGCCGGAAGACACACACGCAAGCGAAGCCGCAAACAAAAGCTAGTTAAAGATATGACAAACTACACTGATTTCATAACTCACTGACAAAATATGTTTATTAATTCCTAAATAATTTGTCAAATCCACCGATGTCATGACATTTCGCCTCACCTCATTACCGTTTCACTAAATGTAATTACGTAGCAATACAGAACATTACACTAACGAGGTGGAAACCGTCACAAAATTTACATTTTACTCCCGGAAGTGTTTCGAGTGATTAATCAATGTAGATTCTGAAACCTTGGCGTTTTTGCTTTGAAAACGTTAAGTACACGTCAAGGAATTCGAATTTTAAATTTGTATAGGAATTGAGATTCAGTTTAACCTTGAGGAGTTGTTGCATTTATGTGTTAGTATAATACCATTTTGAGGTGGAAAATAATGTGGAAATATTACCACTTAGATTACACGTACTTCATATACGCACGAGTACTGTAGAAGCTGTCGGTATTATATCCTTCAGTACTATATAGATCTTTATTTAACCACCATCAAAATACATTACCAGCATTTTTTAACCACAATCAGATTTTTATTTAAGTTATCTGTTCTTTTTTATCCTCATTATGTGTCAAAACACAATCAAAACTGCCAACCCTAGATAAAATTTTCCAGAGAGCCAGATTGTTTAACAGTAATTTGTTGCAGATCGCTTGCTGGGCAAATTTGTCCTGGGCTCGTACATGTTTGCCCGGGGGCGGGCCCTACAGCACTGGAACTCTGCCCTGGCGTCACCGATGGAACAGGTTAAACAATGGCATCCGCTTACAAATTAAATATCGGCCAAACTATGTATTCACGGAAGCAATTGCCAAAGATCTGTTAATCGAATTTGGAGGCTTTTTGCTTTAATATACGACTTCTATTATAAGTTCGTGGTATATTGGGAATGCGTTAATAAAAGATAATTATGATAATACATTTTAAATGCTAAATATTCTGGATTTGTGGTGATTGGAAATGTTTTTTATTGGAAGAACCGATATAGTTCATAAACATATATAATCAAAAACGTAGTTCAATATTCATAATCGATCTAAAAATAGATATTACAATTGTTGAATAAATCGCTTGTGTACTTAATATTTCAAACGTATTCCATTTATCAAACAAAATGTTTCAAATTTAATATTTATTAAACGATGTTATAAAAACCCTTTATAAATATTTGTCTACTGCTTCCGTGGGTAATATTATATTATTCTTCTGAATGTATACCCGTAACATCTTAGCGATGGATGATTTTGACAGCCTCTCGTAACTCCTAAGTCACGTTATATTTAAACGAAAACCTTTTTCTTTTAAAAAGATTCCTTGTTTATTTATAAAGCAAAGATGAATAGGAAAAGCTGTTTAAGAGAGTTTGTGTTCAGGTCACGTAAACGTTGAATTTGTTATAAATATCTTCACTACAGCGCTTTGAGAACGCTTGAAGTTTTAAAATTTTAGAAGGAAAATATCTTTCCTGTTTACTTTTAAATCAGCTTAATAATGTATTTGAATCCCACTTTGAGCATACTCTATTAAACTATCCAACCATAACCACGGCCATAGTGGTTCACGTAAGTGTGTCGCTTTAAGGAATTGGCCTGTGTATATCCGGTTCTAACAGGCCGGCATAATTGTGACGACTGCCGAGGTGTTATTACCTCTCGTCGACAGTCTATTGGACCCCCCTCTACTTATCATCAGGGGCAGGAGGATCACTAAGCTGTGCTTTTATATAAAAAAAACTATATTCCGACTCTAGCACATTTTTTCACGCATAATGAATAATAATCTCGTTAGTAATGCTAATCAAAATACTTTAGCAATAACAGTATTTTATAATTAAATTTTTTTGTTTATATTAATAAATTTAATAAAATTTAGATTTAAACATAACGCACAAGGTTTGTAGATCAAATATTTGACTTACGAGAAGCTATCAAAAACCTACTTCATTTACTTGTAGTTATAACTTATTATGATACCCTATGATATATGATGCAAGGTATATATGTACATATCTGTAGTCATTTGATTTAATACCTCCTGCGTTTCCTAAATTAAATCACAAATACTTAAAAATTCCCTGATATTTTTGTAATTTCGATTTACACACGATTTCAGATATAAATATAATATTGTAGCTTATAATGTTTATCCAGTTTCACTAATTAGTATTGTTTTGCAATTAATTTAATAAACTCAAATCCGCTTTTACTACACTGATATTAAAGTTAAAATTTTAAATATTCATATTCTCGAACAATTAATTGCTCATAGATAATTTTATGAAAATAAGTATAATAATCAAATATTTCAACATCAATACTCGTATGTTAAATTGATATGATATTTATGAATGTTTAACGTAAAATATTGCCAATATACACTATATGTAGTAGATTTATTTCGAAAATGTGCAAATGTGATCATTCAAATAAAATGATTCGACGTCGAGACGGCGTGAAATTTGTATTTTTATTTTTTTCACTTCGAAAATTACCTTACCTTACTGTTTTCACTGTTTTTATTATTAAGTTTAACTGTATACATATATGATGTCTGTACGTCACATGAGCTACTAAATGAAAATCAGTGCTGCCGTACTGCATAGGTGGTTATCAGTATATAAATGAACGGGAGACCTATTCTTGGTGTAATAATTGCTTATTTTATTAAGGATTTTTGGTTTTATTTTTTTTTGTTTCAACTATAAACTTCTTTCTTTCTTATAATCTACATATTATTTATACACCATAGGAAAAAATTATCAATCTTAATACATTTACAACAAAACGCAAAGAAATACGAATCGCTCTTCTCATGGTTACATGCCTGAGACGTGACGTAACGGCCCATAAACAGAATAATTACTATTTAAAACTTTCAATCACCCATCTGAAACATACAAGGCAATATAACTATTAAACGTTTTATCATGCTCTGTAATTAATTTGGCAACTACGACTACGGCCCCCTAACTGAAATACAATAGTACTTACTTATTAATGCTTGCCAGAAATATACAATACCCAAGCGGATTCTCATACAGGTCTACTCATTTCTATTTACTAATTTGCATTACAGAAGCCGCAGGTAATTGAATACAGTCGACATTCGATCATGTATAGTTGATTGAAGCAGTCGACATTCTATTGGACTCTACTCCAATTACCATCAGGTGCAGTGGGATGATTTAGCCGTGTACATATAAATTGGACTCTACTCCACTTACCATCAGGTGCAGTGGGATGATTTAGCCATATAAAAAAGACTCATGTTTATATAATACTTCAATCTACTAATTGTGATTTCCTAAGGGTAAACTTTAACTAAGCCGAACCACGCACAAAAGGTAATGGTTTTATAAATGGGTACATAGTCATATAATTTATAAATATTAATAAAATAGTGGAAATTAGGTAAGCAAACTAATTATAGAATATAATGGAACGACTTTAAAAATTACATAATCAGTAAAGAGTTTCTATGACAAAGAGTGTATGAGCTAGTTGTTTGGCAAGATGTATGTGGAGTGGAATGTTGTGAATGTAAGATGAGAGTGTGTTGTGTTGAGTGGTAAACGAATATAACATTTTACGTTTTAACATATAGGCACTGGGTGTTGCTGGCGGCTCTGATCTTATAAAAAAGTCGTAGTATTATGAGTAGTAATATGTTTTAAATTATAAAAGTCTGTTTCTGTCAAGCAGCAGTGTGTAGTGCAACTTTTGTGTTCCGGTTTGAAGGACATTGTAGCCAGTGTAACTACAGGACATAATAAGACTTCACATCTCATGTCTTAGGATGACGAGCACAATGGAATACCAGACAATACTTTAATTCAAAGTGTTAGATGGTGTGTCTATTGTTTACGGGCGGTCGTGTCGCTTACTCATCCATCCCAATATGTTCTTGAGATCAAAAAAATTAGATATAGTCTATAAGTGCGCCAAATTTCATTCATCTATACATTAATGCTTGAAGAAAAACCTTTGTACCAATTTTTAAGCACATTGCGCGTATAGAGGAGTGAGAGATGTGATCTAATTAAGGTTTCTGTAGGATAGTGCAGAGAAATAAAATACTTATTTTATTTACAAAATATATTTCATTCAATTCAACGGTCAAATTTTAACCTCTAGACGACTACTAGTATTTATAAATGAGATGTAAAACATTTGCTAAAATTGTCTTATAAACAGCGGCTTTACTACAGCCTCGTACAAGATAATTCGTTTAAGAAGCCGCTACCGAGCACGAAGGGTCAATAGGTTAACCCGTAAGGATTTGTTTACGACGTAATCGATACTCCGGTCGGAAGGTAAGCCTCGTCCTTTTATGTACAGTTTTATAGTGAAGATTGACCTTTCGGACTAATTTATAGCTGTAAACGCAATTTCAAGCGAAAATCAACCTTAATATTAGGAGATTGTGTGGGTGCTGTTGACATGTTTGGTTGTGTCTTTAATTTAAACCGTATTTAACTGTAGCAGTGGCGAAGGTGACATTTTCCAAAAGAGAATCCGACACC
The DNA here is from genome assembly GCF_014839805.1 of Manduca sexta. NCBI lineage: Eukaryota > Metazoa > Arthropoda > Insecta > Lepidoptera > Sphingidae > Manduca > Manduca sexta. The sequence continues at coordinate 22,284 of NW_023593084.1, forward strand.
ACATGTAGGTACTACTAATATGCATAAATGTGGTTTGCATATCGTTTGTATGATAATTAGGTTTTACATAAGTTACGAAAGGGAAGCCGGCAGGAATCGGGGCATATGGACCGTTTATCACTGCTATATGGACAGTGAAGTTAGTCACTATTTGTAAACTCGGATACCCTATGGCGACTGACACTGCACACTTGGGGAAAATATTAGATCGTCCATGCACGTGGGGACATTTTTCGCGCCCCTGAGCACATAGTAGTCTATACGTCTTCGTTACAAATACTTACTTAGGAAGCATAAGATCTTCCATGTACAATGTTAATACATCTTGTTTGCACACATTGAGGCCTAAAAGGGCCCGCGAACATTCTCCCTCCTTTTCCCCACCGCCTTTAAGAAGTTCTCAGCCTTCCCCCAATTCCTTTCTCACTCTCCACCCCGGTGCATGCGCTAAGTCAGGGGATCCTAATATCCCATTAGCAAGTTTCCCTCGATGTTCACTGCAGGGACGCATACTAAAACAAAATAAAAAATCGATGCTAAAGTTGACTAAACCTCATAAATATACTGAAAACAGGGCGGTATTATTTTGTTGACTGGCGAAGGATAACGGTCTCTCTTCAGGTAAGACTATGCTCCACTTCGCTTGATGGGGGTCACTTTGATGTGTCAGTATAAAAAAATAATTGCAGAAAGACTGCACCAGTTGACAAACCTACTGCAGATACTTTGAGTAGATGAAGTAGGTCGATGAGATTTAAGTCTGACATCTGAAGTTCTAAAGCAGCGTGCAAATTCCACTAAAGTTCCTTTTGGTTATGGAATGAAGAAATTCAGCTCTTAATTGTACGTTTTGTAGTCACAATTTCCTTACTTAAACCAATTTACTCAAACTACTTCTACTTAAATAGCACTAATACTGTGTGTATGTGTAAGTTTCAGTGGATTAGTGCAAGTAGTTTTGATAAAAAAACTACCGTTTTAATCTTAGTCATACTGAATTAATAATTTTGCGCAGCGTAATATTACTATAGGTATTAAGAATCAGATTCTTGACGCCTAGTCAAGGAACTCTAGATGCATGAAATCTCGCACAGGCCTTATGTGTCGTTAAACGTAGATATTACACGTACAAAGGATTTCTTAGATTTAATTTTCAAATTACCAAAAGTGTTTAAATATAAGAATAAATGTTCTGAGATAGCAAAAATACGACGAATAATTATGCGAAAGTAAAAGGTGAAGATTTTGACGTTTGTTAGCCAATTACCTATCGTAGATCCAATTACGCATAAAATATGGAAACGATTTAAATGAATATTAGCACACTAATAAACTATTTTCAGGTAGACTGTCTCGGTGGCGTAGTTGTAATGCGTACCTTCATAATGCGCTAAGGTTCTGGGTTCGACTCCCGGGTCAGACCAAAAATAATTGTGACTCAGTTTTTCCATCTTGAAAATTCCCAGACACAGCTCTGAATCAGGAAATTGCCGTTGCGATATCCCCGTGCTACGATAAGCACGTAAAGCCGTGCGTCTTGAAATTGATCTCTACGGCCATGTCGAATTGCCCCTCACGAGTGTGAAGGAACAAAGAATGCTCTTGTGTATTGCGCACACACTTGTACACTATATCTCCTGCGCCTGGCTGATCTCCGTTGAGATTGGCCGCCATGACCGAAATTCGGCTAGGAGGGATTTATTCAATTCATTCATATATCCATACTTAAAATTCAACTTCAAGTAACACACTCCAGTATTGGTACAAATATAAAAATATATATCAGCCCTGTATTATATACGCCCCACTGTTGGGCACGGGCCTCTCTACTACTGAGAGGGTTATCTGGCTTAGTGCGGATTGGTAGACTTCACACACCTCGAAAATTCTATAGAGAACTTCTCAGGTATGCAGGTTTCCTCACGATGTTTTCCTTCACCGTTAAAGCAAGCGATAATTCTCAAGCATACACACATAACTTTTTTAGAAAAGTCAGAGGTGTGCGGACATTCGTCTCAGCAGTCCGTTCCATAACCAACTAGGCTATCGCCGCTTTTTACAAATGCAGCCGAGAAATTACATTTCCAATAACGATTCTCGGAAATGAACTAAATAATAGAATTATGTGGGTCAAGCAATACAGTTGCACTCGACCAGGTGTGCACGTAATTACATAATAATTGGTGGGTTAAGGGTCGCCGGATGGAGCTATTAACACATGATGAAGCCTGCTAACTGACCGAATTAGCAACAGTAATGGATCAATGAGAACACGGCCTTGCGATGCAGTACAACAATGCCGTAAAATATATCTTAATACGTAGGCTGTAGAGGTGTTTATCATCCAAATTTTGTCATAGATTTGACCTCTGTGTAAAGGTGCTCGCAGTCCCATTGCTGCTTTTGCATTCTAGCATAAAAGTAGCATCTATATAAATCCCAAACAATGTCTATGCTAGTTTTTATTGAAATTTGTGCGACAGTTTCGGTGTGTACTTCTAAGCTATTACTAACATCCAAATTTTTACAAAGGGTATTTAAAAATCAGTCAAATATAATTTCTACTTTTTTATAATGTGTGCTAGAAAATATTTTTTTCAAATAGTACTTTTCCTTCTGGTTGCGTCAAGATGACTTCACTTTTGTTTTAACATTTAACCGCAATTTTTAATCGGTACTTAAAAGTAGTAGTTGCATTCCGCAACCCCGAAATGCTTATATGGCTGCCAACTCAAAATCCGTTCCTCCGAAGAGAAACCAAAAATACAGTCCACAAAACGCCTGAGTTATTGCGTGACCCAATGCACCGGGTCTTGGGCCTCCGCCGGGACAGCGTTCGTTCCCAATAATTCGCGTTTTCTTTATCTTAAATTTTTCCTCCCAGCCGCCCTCTTTAGAGATCCATAATAAGCGGCGGCTCCACCTTCCTACAAATAAATATCACCAACCAAAATGAAGAAATCCTTATATGTAATACTAAGAAACATTTTCGCTGAATACCTTCTATTACTGCTAGCAAAGAGTTCTAAAATTGAATAGAGCGGACATTGGGATACAGATATATTGCGCTCTTGCGATGGTTACTCAATCTACAGTGGAATAGCAAAACCAATGTAAAATACTTAATATTATTTCCACATCGTCATTTGCACTTTTAAAGCGCGTATTAGCATATCTTCTGTAAATATATTATTTTTATATTAATATCCAAGGACGCTGTAACATCTTATCACACGGACATTTAAATAAGACAACGACTAGATAATAACTTTCGGAGCACAAAATTTGGTTCTGATGTCCGGAAATTATAATTAACTATACTGTTTAATGTTCTTAATGTTGAATAGTGGATATTTCGTGAATACACTATTTGAAGCTTAATTTCCATTGTTTCGTAATATTAGCGTAATGTTGACACATGACTGCGAAGATCCTATTGTATGACGAGAATGTTTACTTTGGAGTTCGTGCTTCAGCGGTTCAAGTTTTGACTATGAAGGAGACTATTAATATTATCAAAGCGAAAATTTGAGATGTGTCGATCTTTGTCAGTAACCGTTTAATAGGTTTGAACATTTGGACACAATTATATACCAACCCCTAATGGACATAAAGGCTATTTTTTATTCTAGAATGTGCATAGAATACTTTTGTTTCGAAAAGGAGTACACAGGCAGAGTAACAGAGACACAATATAATAAATTAATTGTTATAAAAATTAAAGTCGGGTAATAAACGACTATTTATTTACATATATACTTCTAATATGGCGTACTTGTATTATTGTGCAACGTAGAGTGTTGAGGTATGGGATCGATCCCGGGTCGGGTAAGGATATTGGGTTTTATACTCAGTATAAGCCCGGTGGATAGAACGTGTGTCCGATATGGCGATAGCTCGCACCTATCACTTTCGGGACGGAATACGCACGTAAAAAGTGGATGCATCATTAATTGTGCTTCTGCGTAGACCTTCGGGGATAAAAACACTTGTGTGTGTAAGACTTAACATCACATGTCTCAAGATGGTGAGCACTATATTGTCAAAAAGTGTTTTTTAATATGGAGTTCTATCGATTGTGGGCAGTTGTGTCACTAAAATGAAGCAGTCTTGCTTCTCCTCATTCAGTAGAAAAAAATCTACGTAAGACCTTTTAAAATGTCATATGTAAAATTTTACAGTGACTGGGCGCGGAAACAAGGTCAACAAAGAACAGACTTGACATTTGCCTCTTTGTTGCAAAGTATTGCCGTAATGGTTTTGAGAGGTAATTTCATTGTACATAACAACTGCGTAATGCAGTGCTTTGTGAAATTTAATTCAAGTATTTCCTTGTATATTAAACTTGCATATTTATGCTAAATATTCTTTATAGTTTCATCTGAATTGAAGATCGATTATGTATGTATATAAAAATAATACATCTGGTAGTTTTATTGATTACTAACTTTAGTCCGCGGTTTCGCCCGTGAAAAGTTGTTCTGGGATATTTTTTATTTTTATTTATTTATACATATATTATAACACCATAACAGTTGAAACTAATGCGATGTTAACAATTTATTTCAATACATTTATGAGCCATTTCAGTGAATTCTGACAGGTTACATATAAATATATCCAAGTTCTCAGATATAGTGTTAAGCAATCGTATGGCCCGTGACAAGGGCGTTTCTCTGACAAAGCCTATAGTACTAAGAAGTAATGTAGTATCATAGATGCTTTGAAAATTTTTCATTAATAGTATTGAACGAATTTTCAAAATTGGTTCTAATTTATTAACCTCCCTACAACCTAGTTTGTCAAGGTATAGTAGTAACTTAGCAGAATTAAACCAAATATATTTTTAGAATTTGTTGCTAATTTGTTGCTAATTAGT
>NW_023593085.1:0-20678 GCF_014839805.1 Manduca sexta
ACATTTGATAATCATGGTTATATTTCGTGGATATCCGATCGGCCACGCTGGGTCAATATCTCAACATTACATGCGCTCAACACCATCATATTGTAAGCTTGGGATGTGAAATGCTCCGAGTGCTGGAGAGTAACAACACTTATTTATTATTACCACAAAACTGGCCATAAGCACATGACATTTATATAATACAAATATTTGGTACATAATAAATAAAATGTTTCCAAACCTCTAGATGTGAAGACGACATGCAAAATTAGAAATAACAAATAAAACACAGAAATTGAAGGTCTTATGTGATCTGTGTTACCAACTTGTGTTTGAGATAAATTATATTTTTCAATATGTTGATCTTAACAGAAACAGATGAACAAAAGAAAATGCCAAACTTTACTAGAATAAACATTGATATTTATTAAGATGGATACAAAATACCTATTGATTTATACTTTACTACAAATAAATAAATAAATAAAAATATCGGCCACGTGTGTGACGTTCAGGGATCTCATCTCTCGTCAGTCGCCACGCTATCTGGTCCCTTCTCTACTCAACATCAAGTGCAGTGGAGCACAATGTGTCCATAATGAAAAACTATACTCCCTAAATACATAGCTACCTGGAGCCATAGTTAAAAAAAACTCAACTAAACAACGGTACTGGAAAGCAAAATTCGCAATTTCGATTACTTGAACGACATGGTATTCCAGCTTTTTAGTTTAAAAACCAAACTACTGAACTTATTTAGAAAAAAATCTATAGTGCCAATCTGAAAGCAAATTTAATAAATAAAAATTCTTCAAAATTTTTGTTTTGGCAACATACACAAAATATATTGAGAATTGAGAAACTCCTCCTTTTTTGAAGTCTGTTACAAATCCGTTTCTTTTGATATCTCAGGTGGGCGCGAGTGCAGCGCGCGCGCCGGAGCTCGCAGCCAGCCATGGAGGACGAGGTGACGTTCATGTTCCAACTGGGCGTGGTGCGCGACGCCGCCGCCGCGCCGTACCATCTCCTCACGCTCGCCTACCTCAAGGAGCTCGCTGTTAAGTTCGTACATGAAAAGGTAACTGTCACCACTATTGTTGACAAAACTATGAAATAGCCGATGCTATCCGTTCGGGCGCACTGTTCATCGTGATAGTATTGTTTGTGAATACGAATATAAATGCTAATCATAAGTAACAAGAACTCACTATTGAATCTAATAGATACATCGCTAATAGGTAAATTATGCCTTAGCTTCTTTTAATCTGGGAAACGGACTTCATAATCGCGGGCAAAAGCTAGTGCATAAAATTAACTCTCAGGTACTTGCAGGCCGCTTTTAATAGGTCCGACTGGAAAACGAAAGGGAAGGCATTCAAAGAGTGTCTACCAGTCGGTAGGCAACGGCTTGGCTGAGCCTCAGGCATTGTTACAATTTATAAGCCGCGAATGCTGCTTACCATCATCTAAGGGAAAAATAAAGTTCAGCAGTTGAATTCATGTGGCTGATTAAGATGATGATGATACACAGATCCCGGACAACGGGCTGAACCGGCTCGCGGACCGCATCCTGCTGTTCCGGCACGACTACTGCTCGCCGAACGTGCTGCAGCTGATCAACTCCGCCTCCGACGTCACCGACGAGACGCTCGTCGAGATCGTCCTCACCGCCAACCGTCAGTATCTACCTTGGGTTTTGGTAACATACACGCCTTGGGTATACATATTGCAATCTTATGAAAGGTTTTTCTTTATATTTTCATGAAACTATATTATGAAGATTTTAAAATTAGGCGGAACTTCAAGACATCTGTTATCTTAGTCTTAAAATAATGCGTGTTCAATAAGGCGGCACCGCATACCATCGTAAACGAAAACGATTTATTTTTACATAAATTATACACTAGACCTGATGGTAAGTAATACGGTCCAATAAAACGTTCTATAAATCACATTATAAAACGTTAAAAACGTTACATCAAGTTTACATTCCGTTTGAGAAAACCTCACGTTTGTGGCCACCTCCAATTGAATTTATACAATAAATTTGTAATTCATACAAGTGGTATTTATCCGCGTATACCTCTGAAGCAGAGTGTACAATAATCTACATGTCTGAGTACTAAAAATTATTGAGATTCCATGTGTTTGGCCCCACAGCGGTGATATGCGACGGCGGCATGGACTCGCTGCCGATCCTGCGGCCGCACGCGCTGGCCGTGCACTCGTACAAGGCGCCCACCTTCTGCGACTTCTGCGGCGAGATGCTCTTCGGCCTGGTCCGACAGGGGCTCAAGTGTGAAGGTACCGTATCTAACTGTGATGACTGGCGTTAATGAAACACGTTTTACTTATAATCCGAGGTATAGGTATGCATCACACAACGCACAAGTTCACTCCGCCACGGTCGGTGGTCGAATGACCCCCACCGCTGTGTCCGCATGCACTACACTACCCTCAAATAATGTAGATGCCACTCAAAACACTGATCCAATGGTGAATCAAAACAAAAATAAATGAGACTCAAAATACTGAATCTTATCGCGTCCAAAGTAAAACGTAATTAAGACTCAAACCATTAATGCAATGAAACCTAAATAAAATGTACCTAATTAGGACTCAAAATACTACTCGTATTCTGTTTGAGAACCAAACAAATGTAAATAGGACTCAAAGAGTCAACCCAATGAATATAGAGTAGTGCATAGTGTAAGTATGAGTTATTATTAATATTTATTTATAAGTATATAGGTATGTAACGGTTCGGTATATATTAGAGTCTAACATGGACCGTCCTCTAATTAACACGTCTACCTAAATTAAATCATTGCAATAGTATATTATATCTAATAAGACGGGTTTAAGAGAGAATATGTGAGATGTAAATTGAAATATTTATTTATTTATTTATTTATTTATTCAAGATCTCCAAAAAAGATTACACATAATATATAAATGGTTCATTGGGTACAAGTAACATAAATATACAGACCTTGTGTATCTTTAATTCTAAGAAGATACAGCATGCATTAGTCTAATTAAAAATTCCTACAAAGAATAATGAAATAGTAAATCACAAATCAACATATTTTGTATAATTAATTAAGAATAAAAATAAAAAATAAAAATCGACCGCTGAATAATCATAATAAAAAATACATTAAGAAGTAACATCATCATATCGTAAATCACATGTCATAAATAAAATACCATAAAATGTTATCACAAAACATTATAGGACTATATAATTAAAAAACAATTATTTACAAAATATTAAAAAAAAAATACAACATTATTAATTTATATTCCAATTATCCAATAAATAATAATTATAATTCCATCAATATTAAATTGTTAATTTCTTCTTTCTTTATTAAATATTTATTAATGTAATTAAAATTTACAATTTAAATTTAAAACGTGAATTTGGATTTTAATTCGTACGCAACATTCACACATCAAAAAGGACTTCTTTTATGAGATGTTTATATTTTGCTAGGCTATTTCTGAAGACGTCAATTTCTGGCGAAAAGTTGTAATTTTGTTGTATTCATGCGACAACCTAGCAGTTGGTGAGTGTTTACCGAGGTTTGTTCGGGCTCGAGGTACTTTCAACAATGGATAAGAGTAACGCGGAATCTTACTAGGTACATTGATACAGATCTTGGCAAGCAGGTTCGGACAGTCAATACCATTGTTTAAGAGCTTATACAGAAAGACAAGCTCAGACAAACTACGACGAGACTGGAGATATTAAATTGAAATACCTTAGTCTTTCAGCATACGATGGCATAGTGGTTTTGACTTTAGCCCGAGATGCCAGGCTACATACCAGTCTTTTCTGCACATTCTCGATTCTCGCTATGTGAACCTGATAAGTCGGATTCCAAGTAGTGCTGCAGTACTCAAGGCTGCTTCGTACTAAACTGTTATACAGTAGTATTGTTGTTGATAGCCTTTTAAATTCTTTGGAGGAACGTAGGATGAACCCTAAGGACTTATATGCTGAACATATTATTTTATCCAGATGTTCTGTAAAACGAAGTTGACCGTCTATATGAATAGCCAAATCGCGAATGACTCCTTCTTCAGTTAGAGATGAGCCCTCTATGTTATATGAGGATTGAATTTTATTTCGCTTACGAGTAAATTTTATGTGGTAGCATTTGCTGCAATTGAGAGTCATTTTATTTTGCGTACACCAATGTTTTAAGGCATCCAAGTCCTTTTGGAGCAGACGTATGTATATTTAGTGCATTAAGCAAAGTCATATAGACTGTACCTAATTACTTCGTGTTACTAAATCGCGAAATACATTGATCAAGAGGTAAATGTTCTGAAGCATGAACATATAAAACAGGCATATTAGATAATGTAGAAACTTCTTTGACACTTCGATCATTAAAGCCCTAATTTCGACAAGGATCCTAAGTGCGCTCAGCTTTATTCCGCTATTTACAAATCGAGAAAACGTTAAAAAAATCTTTAAATATTCTAAATTGTAGTGACTCTCCAAGCTTCTTGCACTTGAAATTGGCGCCCTTATTTCGTCAAGATGGACTCCAAAGTGCACACGACCTTAATCCGTCATTATTTAAATTCAAAATCGTAAGTACACGCTTTCGATATCGTGGCGATACGTGCCGAACTTCATGTACACTACACGTGCCAATGCGATATATTAGGTCAGATTGTGAGAACATACTTAAATACATGCAAATCATGTTAATTAATATTAACCTATCAGTGACTTTAGTAACCTGTTGAGTAAAAAATATAACACGTGTAAATATAATAAGGTAACATTTGCGTGTTTGTTTGAGGGACATTAATGTTTGAACCGATTCTTATTTTTTCGTTGGAAATAAGCTGATTTCTTTGAGCTGGGTGAAGAGTTTTGCGCGATTTTTTACACAAAAGATTTAAAAAAATTGTTCTAACTAGTCTATGGTCATGTTTTACATGCGGTTTTGGCCGCGTTTATGTCTTGTCATGGAATAAAATGTCGTCATAGGAAACGATCATTTACCGAGATAAAAGGTTACTATCCGGTCATAAATTGTCGGCTAATAGAGGTGCCATTTAAATTGGATTAAGTATCTAATTTACAAGGTTTTTATGTTGCCTAAATAATTCCACAATCCATATAAATTCAGCATTCTTTATGATATACTAATAATTATATTTTTATGAAATACAAAATATAACTTTTAATAATCACAATAAAATATGTTTTATTACGTGAATAAATCTTTACAAATTGCTCACAGTTTTTTTAATATTACTATTACAACATTATATGCATACAACGAACATAATATTATATCATTAAATAAAAATATCATCACTCATAATTATTTTTACAGAATAATAACAGTTATGCAATATTACTGCTATTTATTTCTTATTAAGGCGATACCTCAAGGTCCATTTTCATACATTTTATTTCACCTTTAATCTGGGTAACTAAACAAGTATTGGCAAGTAAAGAATTTAAATTCACGTCTAGTTAGTGATTAGTTCTCGCAGTTGAAAGAAAAACGTAAAAATAATTAATAATCATGGATATTTCGGCCTTTAAAATTTAATATGACGAAATTTTAAGTACTCCGACTTGACGATAAATCTATTATGCGAATGTAATTACTCAATTTAATTAATCATCATGCTGATACGGAAGATAGTCACAATGAGCTGTGGGTAGCGCGTGCAGAGACCACGTGTCAAGCGAACTAATGTTATTGTGCAGGTTATCTACCCAAAATACTAGATACACGGTACTTTTTTCAGAGGTCATAATAGCTTGTGGTAGGATATATTTTATATTCGACCATATAGCGACTACCGTACACAAGGTGTTATAACCCGCCATAGCGGCCCACTTTAGTGTGTCGCGTTCTGGGATCAACCTGTGTAATGGTTAAACAGGCCGGCATAATTGCATCGACTGTCGAGAGGTAATCATCTCTCGTTTGCCGAAATCCTATTGGACCTCAATCAACTTACCATCAGGTGCAAAGGGGTTATTATATAAAAAAAATACGGATGCGTTTGTCATATAGGTCATTTCATCTGCGTAGACGCGCCCCGTCACCTTTTGAGCGGGGGTGTTGCGGTAAGTGCACTAATTCAAGTACTTTCTCGACGCTATCCATCGTAGTGTGCGTGTGCATATACTGCTCACGCACACTGTAAGCGGCTGGAGAAGGTAGTGGGGCGCGTCTTCGTCGATGAAATCATCTATACACCTTGCATCAAGTAGGGCAGGTTGCAATTAAATATATCTACGTTCTCCGAAAGGATTTGTGCGTATGCGTGCGTACATGCGTGCGTGCATGCGTGCGTGCGTGCATGTGTGTGTTCTGATAGGACGCTGGGCAGTTGCATGTCGCGCCATAAGGGAGCAGAACCAACCATAGTATGGCCATGATGCTTGGACTGCCGATGAATGCATTGCCGATTTTCATTGAGATGTCCAGTCACTTCGGACTGTTGTTAGTGCTTTTGGTTGTTTTACTATGCACGCACGGAGTTTAAGGATCTCCCGAATTTCACACATATACAGAAGCATTTATTTCTCATAAAACTCCCTTGTTTTGAGAGGGTAGAAACTATAGCATAACGATTATATTACTACCGGGTTACTAAAACAAACATTCTACTAATTCAGTGGTCATCATTGGATCAGCGACACCAAGTTCCTTCTTATTCTTTCTTAATACAACTGATATAACAAGTTTCTTTCCAATAATCGTTAACGCTAACGGAAAACAGACATTAAATATGGGAATGACATGTCTTATGCCCTTGCAATCAATTTATCGCTAGCCTAAATCATTTTTATACATTATTTTGTTTTCTATTAACTTTAAGGATTGTAGAAAGGTCTACGGCCCCTGTTCACAAATGTGTTATTAGTTCAACATGTGTCTCGTGGCTCCTAAACGGATGAACCGCTTTTGAGAACACCACGACGGCAGTTATCTATGATGATTCTTTTTTAATGTAGTTTTTTGCATGGAATATGATTTGTTAACCCCTATGTCGGCAGGGTGCGGCCAGAACTACCACAAACGTTGCGCGGTAAAGGTGCCGTCCAACTGCGCGTCGCCGGCACCTGCGGGCGCGGCAGGCGCAGCGGGCGCGTGCGGCGCGGCGGGCGCGCGGCGCGCCTCGCACACGCGCAGCCCCTCGCGCGCCTCCACCGCCAGCCACGCCTCGCACGACGACTCGCTGGTAAGGCGCCTCGCCGACCTCGTCACACGGAAAATTGACTCGCGACGCACTGACGAAGAGTCCGATATACTCGAACACTGACTACACTACAGACTACCTACTACGGGATAAGGGCGCCATCAAACGCTTTTGCAGCGCTACAATTTACATACACTAATTTGGATGCGCCCTAAGAGTAAAGTCTCTAAAAATGTCTATTGGATAACATGAAATGAGTAGGTGTTACAGTTATATAAGTATTAACATAAACATTTCTTTAGGGTCTAGCTATGAATGTTGACGCAACTCTGCATTTACGATTTACCATCAAACGATTCTATACTTACTTGAAATAGATTTATAATGTCAATGTTTTGACCAAAATGCTAAGTTATGCATGCCACTTGGCTATACGGCTTCCTACATTATGAAATAAGTATTATTTGCTATAAGTAGTAAATTCCTTCATATTCACTGTAATAGGAACCAAAATAAAGAAATGTTAACATTTGCAATGATCTAAAATTATACAATTTTTCTCTGATTGTCAAAACTGACAAAATATGGTTTTCAATGATTGACTCACGCGCAAGAGTTACATAACCCACATTTTAAAATAATTGAAATCGTAGTTTTTTTTATGGAAATACAAATTTGTTATTTTATACATAAATAAGTTTGTGTTCATTAGTAAACGCGAACACTACCATTGACCCCTCTCTTATGAATAATATAATCCATTAAAGCCTGTAATTAAAAAAAATGCAGCTCAGGCAATATATTTTTTTCAAAGAGTACAATAACAGAAAGTCTCCATCTCAAAATATACAATAAACATACCCACGCTCCATAAGAAATAATACAATAGGATAATAAGTAGTTATAAAAATTATTAATTATCTAATTTGAAGATGATATGAATAACATACTAACTCAAAATAGTTTTTCGTAAACATCATAAAAACTACAAAGCAGTTACGAAAGAACATTTACATAATATTCATTATCTCGAATCATATTTTTACTAGACTATATCATCTTCTAGAAAGGTTATTTTTTCAAGGAAAATTTTAAATTTTACGCAAATATTTTTATTAATAAAATATACACAAATAATATTAAGTAATTGTTGAAATGTTATTTCACAAATATTTTTGTTATATCAGACTAAATTTTTGTTTAAACAAAAATATAAGTAGTATATGTATGTATACTCAATTTCATGAAATAACATTTAACGATTTTTTTTATACAGAATCTCGTATTTTTATTACAATTTAAAATTGTGATTAATATTGTATACATCGATTCCGTCCATAACGAGTCATTGTATTCTTTTTACTTTTTTATTTTTATTTTTATAACATTTAGACTTACAGCACTTTGGGTGGTGGGTAAGATTTATATAATATTGGAAAAGCATGAAATAAATGTAATTTGTTAACATTTTATGAGTTTTATTTTGTAATGATACCCATCATCCAAGGTGTTGAGTCTCTAAGTTGCTCCATGAACGTGGATCACTGTATGGTAAGTGGTCAATATTGCTCATGAATTTTTTTCTTTTTTTTTTTCATTGGGCAAAGTGACCCCACTGCTCCTGGTGGTAGATGCAGTAGGGTTCAAATAGAGTGTCGACTGAAGACGGATTACTCCTCGCCAGTCGACACAATTATGCCGGCCTGTTTTTAACCGGATGTATATAGGATACAATAAATGGTCACAATCTTCCATCCGGTCAATAGATTAAACCAATCAAAGTAGGTCATTTGTAATCGTAACAAAAAGGATTTGTTCTAATTGAAAAGGAAAAAAGTTATTGAGAATGACGGTATATCCGGTTTTTCAACATTATGTCCGGTGGTTTTAAACTAGTCAGGTTCATCCCCTTCAGCTTTTGGAAGTACAACGCCGCACATAGCCCTACCACAAAGATTTTCAGACCAACCTGTTAGAAACGGCCTGCATCAATCTGGTTCCTAAAGTCGGGTTCAATAAACCAAAACAAATGCAAATCAGTGAAATATTTTTTGTAAACCGCGGTAGATTATCTGTGGTCAATCGTAAGTCCATATCAAAACGTCGGATATTAAACTCATGCGCCAATTAATGTGTGTCTTGAATTATTCGCTGCCTACACAACATAGTTCAGCCTCCGGAAACCGCCGAAACCGCTGAATAAATTTAAATTAAATTTTGCACAGGAATAGACAGTTTCTTTATTAAAGTATATAGGCATTGCATCCAGTCTAATTACAGGACATAATAAGACTTAACATCTCATGTCTCAGGATAGCGAGCGCAGTGGAATAGCAAACAATACTTTGTAATTCAAGGTGTTGGATTGTGTTTCTACTGTTTATGGGCGGTCGTATTGCATACCATCAGGCGAACGGCAAGCTCGTCTCGTCATTCAAAGCAATAAAAAGAAAATAAGGCTACTTAATATCCTCGAAAAATATACAGTGGGATATTCCAAAAATATGACGTCAACCAGTCTCCTATAAATATAATACATCGTTCTAAAGAAGTATAATGCGTTTAAACAAACACAAAACAACAATAAGTGAACTTTGCATAATATTCTTCATATTTTTTGTGTTAAGGCGTATCGCCTTAACACAAAAATTTAATATGACGAAATTTTAAAGGCAGAAATATCCATGATTATTAATTATTTTTACGTTTTTCTTTCAACTGCGAGAACTAATCACTAACTAGACGTGAATTTAAATTCTTTACTTGCCAATACTTGTTTAGTTACCCAGATTAAAGCCGAAACAAAATGTATGAAAATGGACCTTGAGGTATCGCCTTAAACCTTTCACTTGTAAGAGACCTAATATACCTAAACAGCATTATAATATTATTAAACTAAGGTGAGCTGACATCGTTGAAGCGACCATCGAGACATCACTGGCTTTATTCCACGAAAAGAGCTTCAAAGTTTAGGCGGTGTAGCTACAGTTTATGGGTAGTCGTATCTTACCACCAGAGAAGCGGATTGCTCGTCTCGTTATTTCTAAGAAAACCGCGGGCTGAGCCGCGAGCCAAAGCTAGTAAAGCGTTAAAACGAGTCATAGTAGTTATTTGGAAGCGGTTCTACTCGACAACTGAATGACAATATGTCTTGGGTACATTCACCTATGGCACGATGATGTGTCACACATTACTGGGTATTTTCAAATACAGCGCATGCGTTAGAGCACTTAACTTTTGTCCGTTTTTAAATAACTAGTTATGTCTTTGTGTTATAAATTATAACGAATAAGTTTGATGCTACATTTATTTCATGAACATTATATGTGACGTACATACGCGTAGCTGCGGATTTTCTCAAGGGAGAGGGGATGGGGCAGCACCACGCGATGCTCATGGAAGGCTGTATGGTTTGTTATATGGTGGCCAAAGACGTTCCAAGGGCGGGCGTCGACCAACCTTCGCGTATAATCTTTTGTGCTTATACAAAAAAAAAAACAAAATAATATATACAAAGAGCACTTGTTTAGGTCATATAGGGTGAATAAATGTCATATGAAAGAAAAAGTATCAGAATAACCAGAAATTGTACAGGCTTGGATGTTTTGAATTTGTTCAACAATTTTTGTGACTGACACCTGATGGTAAGTGAAGTGACCTCCGCGTGTAAGATCGACTGACAAGAGATGACTCCACCACTCGCCACAGTCGTTACTGCCCAGTTGAATACTTATAAATAATAGCAGAGTAACTGATGTCTACAGCTGGGCGGCAAGCGCAGCCGCTCTCCTTCCCGCGCGGGCTCCGTCTCGGGCTCCATCTCAGGCACCACGAGCACGTGGCCGCTGCCATCGCTGGGCCACGCGTCGCTCGGCATCCCGCACACGTTCGAGGTGCACTCCTACACGCGGCCCACAGTCTGCCGCCACTGCAAGAAACTGCTGCGCGGCCTGTTCAAGCAGGGGCTGCAGTGTCGGGACTGTCACTACAACGCGCACAGAAAGTGTCTCCCCTTCGTGCCCAAGGACTGTGGGGGGGAGATACGGGATCCACACGGTGAGTCATATACTTTATACTTAGTCTGGCCATAAATACTGTTACACTTAATTATAAAAAAATATTACATTTGAATTTCGAATCTGTCATTTTTATACGATTGTTCATTGTGTTTTCTCATTTTGGCGCCAATACATTGTAAAATATTTTGCGATATTAAAATGGTGTGGGGTGATAAAGAGAACCGAATCGCTGTGATAGCATTACACAAAGTAGGTATGGAGCCAAATGCAATTTTTAAAACTCTCCATACACTTGGTATTAGTAAAATGTTTGTGTACCGGGCTATTAATAGGTACAATGAGACCTCCTCTGTTTGTGACAGAAAAGATCTGGCCGTCCACGTAGTGTTCGTACGAAAAAGGTGGTCAAAGCAGTAAGGGAAAGAATTCGAAGAAATCCTGTCCGAAAGCAAAAGATTTTATCTCGGGAAATGAAGATAGCACCTAGAACCATGTCGCGTATTTTAAAAGATGACTTAGGACTTGCAGCCTATAAGAGACGCACTGGCCATTTCTTAACTGATAATTTAAAGAAGAATAGGGTGGTAAAATCGAAACAACTACTGAAGCGGTACGCAAAGGGAGGTCACAGAAAAATTTTGTTTACGGATGAGAAAATTTTTACAATTGAGCAACATTTTAACAAACAAAATGACCGTATTTATGCTCAAAGCTCTAAGGAAGCTTCCCAATTAGTCGACAGAGTGCAACGTGGACATTATCCGACTTCAGTGATGGTTTGGTGGGGTGTTAGCTATGAAGGAGTGACTGAGCCATATTTTTGTGAAAAGAGATCAAAACATCGGCACAAGTGTATCAAGATACCATTCTTGAGAAGGTAGTTAAGCCCCTTAACATCACCATGTTCAATAACCAAGTATGGTCCTTCCAGCAAGACTCGGCGCCGGGTCATAAAGCTCGGTCCACGCAGTCTTGGTTGGAATCGAACGTTTCGGACTTCATCAGAGCTGAAGACTGGCCGTCGTCTAGTCCCGATCTTAATCCGCTGGATTATGATTTGTGGTCAGTTTTAGAGAGTACAGCTTGCTCTAAACGCCATGATAATTTGGAGTCCCTAAAACAATCTATACGATTGGCAGTGAAGAATTTTCCCATGGAAAGAGTGCGTGCTTCTATTGATAACTGGCCTCATCGTTTAAAGGACTGTATTGCAGCCAATGGAGACCACTTCGAATAAGCTTTTTATATTTTTAATTGTTTTATATTTATGTATTAAACTGACACACTGTAAAAGTAATAAATGTTATTTGCAGTTAACAATTTTCTTTTTTCTTTATTACAATATTTATGGCAAGACTAGGTATATTACTATAATATTTGCCTGTATATAGGCTCGCTTGCTCAAACACGGTTAGCTAAAATGCCCCGGTCTGACTATAGTCCTGTATTCGTTGAGTAGTCTAGCATTTAACTAATGGGTTCTATTCCCGATCAGGCTAAACTGTATGGGATTATGTTGTACAGTTTACTCGAATATTGATCTTCCGAGTAGAGCTAAGGCAGACAGCTGCACGAATCGTTTATGCATGCGTTAAAGAAGCGTGTCTCGCTGATCCTACATTGAAATGGCATATAAGCAAGATATCCATTGCATAAGACCTCTATTGATATCTCGCTACTGAGTTCGGACTTTCCCTTCTGAGAAGGGTAGCATTTCTATCAGAGAGTGCCTTATTAGGGGGTCGAATGTCACTTCACCACACCGTGTGGAAACCGCTAGGCTTGCACACCACCACCACCAATAAGATACGATTAATCAAATAATAACATCGGAAGATGGAAATACTGACAGTCCACTTACCTCCATAGTAAAATCTGAAGTTAGTTATATATGTCCAGGTGAAGCGGACAGCAGCACGGGCAGCGAGTTGTCGGAGACCGCGCGTCTGCCCGACGAGTCGGACGACGAGACCACGCCTGACGCCGCCGAGTCCAAAGCGGAAGATGAGGTAATGCAAGCTTCTACACACATGACGATGAACATCATGGCATATTTGGTCGCTGGCAGGGTATTTAGAGTTTTAAATTGAGGAGGTGCCGCTTTCGATGCTCAAGTTCTACAACTTCATGTGTCTATCTATTCGACTGATATTGATTAATATTAAAATGAATAGTTTGTCCAACATGTGTAAGTAATGAAAAGTGTTCCGACCACATTATTCGAATAGTAAAACTAAACCATTGTTCCATCTAGCAGTCGCATCCAGGTTCATCCAGTCCACGATCCATATACCTGCTCTCTACTTAACCGAGGAATTGATATCCTATCTTAAGGTGGTAGCTCAAGGTCCATTTTCATACATTTTGTTTCGGCTTTAATCTGGGTAACTAAACAAGTATTGGCAAGTAAAGAATTTAAATTCACGTCTAGTTAGTGATTAGTTCTCGCAGTTGAAGAAAAACGTAAAAATAATTAATAATCATGGATATTTCTGCCTTTAAAATTTCGTCATATTAAATTTTAAAGGCCGAAATATCCATGATTATTAATTATTTTTACATTTTTCTTCAACTGCGAGAACTAATCACTAACTAGACGTGAATTTAAATTCTTTACTTGCCAATACTTGTTTAGTTACCCAGATTAAAAGCCGAAACAAAATGTATGAAAATGGACCTTGAGCTACCACCTTAAGACATAAATATATTTTCCAAACCTTAATATACTTATGTGTTGACTTTATCATAAGTAAAGCATAAAATGGAAATCTTTAATTTTAATCTAATAATTCAATTAACAACGTCTGGTTCCAGGTACAACTGCGGCGCCCGCGCGAGGAGGACGCGGACGAGCCGCAGCGCGACACACTGCCGGAGCGGTCCGCCAGCCGGCCCAGCAGGTGAGTGGCGCGGGGCGCGGGGCGTGTGTGTCGCGGGGTGGCGGGTCGCCTCTTGTCTCTGCTTCAAACTTGTGCTGTTAGCTTGGGTTTTTTACAGGATTTACATGTATATTTTTTTTTATTCGTCGTCCATACTGTCATTTTTCAAATGATAAAAAAAATATTATAAGTATTTTGAGTATGGTCGTAATGTTGGCTTGGGATTTTACTGTGTTGGGTTTGTGAGTTTGGTTACGTGTTCTTGTTCTGTGATGTTTTTCTTATATATGTATTATCAATTTTCTTGTTTCATCTTACTTATCTAGACTTTGATTAAGTCTTAGAGCAGCCAACTGAACTTGAGAACGATTAATCAAATAATAGATTTTATTGATCAAAAACACGTTGATTCTAAATTACAATCGATGTTAGGGTTGAATCGATCCAGCGCATACGCGTATCCAGGAGGGTAAGGATTTCAAGTACTAATTGATTGGTTTTGGCATTTTCAAGACAATCTGTTATTTTTTCCAATTAATATTTTTTGACACCCTCTTAACCCACACCTTATCTTGGCTATGGCCGTGATCCAGTGGATCAATATCTTATGATAAAATTAATGTAAATCCACAATATACAAAACAAAAAGGAGTGCTACCTATATACAAAATTCGATTTAAATATATGCTGCAGGATCAGATTACCAGGGTGAAAATAGCCTGTATGTTAATCTAGGACACGGTCTATTGATACGCCAAATTGTATTCCAAATCTGTTTAACGGTTTTGGCGATAACTTGTAACAAACATCCAAACGTCTTCACAAACTTTATAATTTACTGTATTACTGAGATAAGAAGTACCTTTAAGACTACCAATAAAATCTCAAACAAGACAGGTAAAAATATCGATCTGTTAAACATCGAGTTTTTTATGAATCGATTTTTAAAATCGATGTTCAGGAATAACCCCCTTCGCGTACCCCCATCCCCCGCCCAGGAGGATCTGACGTGCGCACACGTTGCAGCTCTTCGTCGTCGCCCAGCGCCAATATTCCACTCATGCGCATCGTGCAGTCGGTCAAACACACCAAGAAGAGGGAGGGGCAGTGGCTCAAGGAGGGATGGCTGGTTCACTTCACAAATAAGGACAAAACTGTGAGTTCATTTACTTTTAGTAATCTTTTGGAAAAATCATAACATTAAAATTCATTTAACTTCAAAGCTGAGATGGGTTTGATGAGGTTATCAAGTAACCTGTGATTCTTTTAGTATAATAATTATTACCGCAGTGCAGTATAGTGCCCAAGCATAGTGCGCTGACCTTGGAGCGGCGCAGTATTGATCAAACCAGGACTATGTTTAGGGTCATGCCTAGGCATAGGTATAAAACTTCACATCGGAAGCATAAAAGGCTAATAACCACACTGCCGCAGTGACGCTCTTCGAATTGGAAACGGCAGCGAGGTGTGAAGTAATAATGCTTCCAGTTGCTATGGGTAACGTCCCTAAGATATACCAGCAATTCGTTGTGGTAACACATGAACCCTGGCATATAGACACTAATACCGCCTAAGAGTAATAACCCATGCAGTCGGCCAATTCTGAGTCAACTATGGTACTGCACACAACCTTTTATAGCTATTTATGGTGTTTATTATATTATCCTTCGTCTTTCCATTCAGATAAAACGTCAGTACTGGCGGCTGGACAGCAAGTCGATAACGTTGTTCACGTCGGAACAGGGCACCAAGTACTACAAGGAGATCCCATTAAATGAGATCCTCGCCATAGACACCGCCAGGCAGCCGCATTCAGGTATGATTAGTATGCTTAATAACCGCAAAAGAATAATTAATGAATACGCTAGTTTACTGTGATAATTTTTATCATTATAAAATATCCAACAGAGTTTAAATAACTGTTTTGAATTTTTACTGAATGGATTCTATTGATTTTTCATTTATTTCTCGATGATTTTAGGTCCTTCGATAATGATATTGACAGTACGAAATGCCAAAAAAAAAGTTTTTTAAGTAATTTTTATTCTCACTATTCTCGACCCCCTGTAATACTGTCTCCAGTATTACAGGGGTCGAGCCGATACTATTACTATTTAGGTATTAGGTACTATTTATTACTAAGAAACTGGTTATATGTAATGAATTAGTCGAAAACAAACACGGTTTTACTCAAGTTATAAAATACTACTTTATAACGTAAGTAAAAGCGTGTTTGATTTCAAATAGTATAATAATGTCTCGCGTAAGTTTTAATACAAATAATGAAGTTTTTATGACATGACATGTCTGTTACATTATGTGCCGGCAGACGTGATGCACTGCTTCGAGCTGCGCACGGCCAACGTGGACTACATGGTGGGCGTGGAGGAGGCGTGCGGCGGCGCGGCGGGCGCGGGCGCGGCGGGCGCGGGCGGGGTGGCGGGCGCGCTGCCGCCGCCCGACTCGGGCGTGGGCGCGTACGTGGCGCGCTCGTGGGAGACCGCTCTGTGCGACACGCGCTGCTGCCCGTCACGCACCACGCAGGTACACGCGGGGTGCTCAGCACCGACACTACATTGTTCAAAAGCTGCGCATACATGGCGGAACGCAGCGCAGAATTGTTTTTACTGTCAAACTGTTATCGACATTGTCTTTATTGAAATAAAATTCAAAATCCATTGACACAAAAATGTTATACAATTTATTGATAAGTTGTTACTGGTTCAGTTATTTTCCTACTTCTTACAAAATATATTGTATTTAAATCGTGTTAAAAACTTATGAAAATAGTTATTTTTATTAAAACTTGCATCTCACCATAACCTGGATGTGTGGTCGTCAGCGGAGGGCGTGGGTGCGGCGGCGCGCACGGGTCGGAGGCGGAGGGCGCGGAGGGCGGCTGCGCGGGCGGGCGCGGCACGGAGATGGCGCAGCTGTACCAGATCCACCCCGACGAGGTGCTGGGCTCGGGGCAGTTCGGCATCGTGTACGGCGGCCTGCACCGCCGCACGCAGCGACCCGTCGCCATCAAGGTACCCTCGGCCACGAGACTATATTACAGTCCTTGAGGCAGGGTGACTGGAGATCTCCGAATATCATTTTGATTACTATGTACAGTCAGTCGTAAAAGTAGCTCAACAAATTCAAAACTTCAAATCTCATATTCATGTTAAGTTAAATTGAAATTTTTGTTTCTGTGTAAAAAATATTGGTAATAAGACAAAAGTATACAGCGGAAATTAAATTTTGAATTTGTTCAACTAGTAATGTGAATGATTGTTTCTACCTTCTCATCTCATTCTTATTCTTTAATTCCAGGTGATAGACAAACTTCGTTTCCCGACGAAACAAGAGGCCCAGCTGAAGAATGAAGTGGCGATCCTGCAGAACCTCTCCCACCCTGGCGTGGTGAACCTGGAGCGCATGTTCGAAACGCCCGAGAGGATCTTCGTGGTGATGGAAAAGCTGAAGGGCGACATGCTCGAGATGATCCTCTCGCACGAGAAGGGACGCCTGACCGAGCGGATTACTAAGTTCCTGGTCGCACAGGTTAGTAAGGAACACGTATTATGGAGAAGTAAGCAGGAGATGGAAAAATTTGTGGATTGATAGACAAGTTGACCATGGGTGGACATATAGGGCGATGGATGAATTAACGAATATACAGGTGGTGAGACGGACGGATGGACACGTGGACAAGACGTATACGCATTAAACCTGCTTGAGTGAATGGTTGTGCTAACGTCACCTCTGGTACCATAAGTTTTATTTAAATGTAAGAAAAGTGACCTCTTTTCAGCTCTAATCATCTCAACTATGTATCATCTTCCGACTGCTGTTCCAGATCCTGGTGGCGCTGAAGCACCTGCACGAGAAGAACATCGTGCACTGCGACCTGAAGCCGGAGAACGTGCTGCTGTCCACGGACGAGGAGTTCCCGCAGGTGAAGCTGTGCGACTTCGGGTTCGCGCGCATCATCGGCGAGAAGTCCTTCCGCCGCAGCGTCGTCGGCACGCCCGCCTACCTCGGTGCGTGCTCACCACTCACAGCGTCCTGCTCACCCAGCTAGCTAGTTCTCGCACCAATGTATTGCGCATGAACTGCCAAATGCGTTTACTCTAACAGCAATATTTCAATCTATACACATGCGACTCGCCGCAAGTCTTGTAAGCTTTAACATTTGTAGCAAACTAAATTCTGCAAGTTTTCTTGATAATCGTTTTAAAGACTGCCTTGGTGGCGTAGTCATATAACAGTAAGACTGCTGTCCTAAGGTTTCGTGTTTGACCACCGAATTTAAGTAATATTGGGTCTTTCAGAACTAGCCCGTAGTCTCGAATTGTGTCCAGAAAACAGTATTAGACACTCCTCTATATATAAATTCACACAACTGGCGCAATAATATATTATGTAGATCATGTCATCCATAAACTCGCGTGCCACTACTGTCCCTCATCGCCTACGATGCGCGTGAGCAGCACACGTGCACACGCACACGACGATGGATAGCGTCGGAGAAAGTGCTTGGATCAGTCACCTTACCGCCCAATACTTCCGCTTAAAAAATATTGGCGCACGTTGTCGTAGATGAAATGACCTGTAAACATCTCTCTCTTAAAAGGTAAAATGCGTAATGCTATGTATTTTCACAGCGCCGGAAGTGCTTCGGAACAAGGGCTACAATCGTTCATTAGACATGTGGTCTGTGGGCGTGATCATCTACGTGTCTCTCTCGGGCACGTTCCCGTTCAACGAGGACGAGGACATCAACGAGCAGATACAGAACGCCGCCTTCATGTACCCCCCCACGCCGTGGAGGGAGATCTCCGCTGAGGGTGAGTCACGCTCGCGACAACTTCTTAAAGGATGAGGTGGTTTAATGCATTTTTCTCTACTGTAATATTTTTTTGGGATTAATTTTCAAATTGCCATTCGTATTCTAAGACCATCGGCGTGGGCAGACATTGTTTTTTTTACTAAACATTTATCTATATATATAAAAATGAATCCCTATTTCCCTTGGTCGAGCCATCACGCGTGAACGGCTGGACCGATATCACTATTTTTTGTTGTTGTTGTGTTTGTTATTGTCAGGAGAAGGTTCTTGTGAAAGAAAAAAATCAAAAAATTGCGTGGTAAATTAGAAAATTTAATAAACTTAACGAAAATATTAATTTTATATAACTCTCAGTTATGTGAAATAACTGTCAGCGATTGACAGAATGCGCGCTGTAAATTCATAGTTAAGACGGGACAAAGTCTGTCGGGTCAAGTAGTCGCTTATAAATACATAATATTTTCAGTTGCCTTCAATATTGCACATGAACTTAAGCATAAGCAGTGTATAAAGATAATGTTGTGTTGTGCGTCGTCCCCAGCGATCGACCTGATCAACAACCTGCTGCAAGTGAAGCAGCGCAAGCGGCTGTCGGTGGACAAGTCGGTGGCGCACGCGTGGCTGCAGACGCGCCAGGCCTTCCTCGACCTGCGCCGCCTCGAGCAGCGCGTCGGCGCGCGCTACCTCACGCACGCCAGCGACGACCACCGCTGGCACTGACCGCGCGCTCGCACCGGGCCGTGCTTACACAAATAACTATGTATAGCGTGCTCTAACTAACTGGTATCAATTACTATCCATATTACATTTATAATTTGCTAATTATTATTGCAACTTAAAAATTAATATTGTTCGTTTTAGTTACACTCATATAATTATGGTCATAAAATTCAATACAGTTACAAACTGTCTGGATTCATCTATTTGTTTAATGCAAAATATGTTGTGTCTTTTGACCTTTATGCAACGACAATTCGGCACAAATTTAGAAGTCCAACCAATCAGATACTGTATAATTGCCTTTGATTATGTTACAAATTATCTACCAACTCACTCCCTCCCTAATTAAATATCACAAGAAGGCAGCTAATGTTTAGAATTAAATAGTATAACGCAAATATAACAATAATACATAAATAAATATATTATAATAACAAGTTTTTAACACCATCTATTAATGCATTTGTTTAAAGTTGCCAAGTTTTGAATATCTACCGAGATTATTAATTTAGTGAATTATTTGCATTGTTTCGTCTGCTAAAGGTTATAGAGATTCCCAAAAATATACCTCTCATGACCTTAAAGATATAGTTACTAATACAAGCCCCCCGGCGTCGCCCGAGCCTTGACGGTTGTCAGAACAGCATTCCCACTCAGGTTAGCGTTTTTTTTATTTATTCGCTCGTTTTATACTTTTTATGAATGGTTGCGAACGTTTGCAGCTTTTATTGTAAGTATGAGACGATATTTGTGTATAGTCGGAACGCAAGAACTAGTCACCTCATACACTGTGTTTGAGGTCAAAACGCTTTGTTTAGGGTGATCTTTTATTGTGGTACGGCACGGCAGTTACCCCGTTGCATCTGATGATAAGTGGAAAGGTATCAATAGGATGTCGACTGACGAGAGATAATCACCCCTCGACAGTCGATACAATTATGCCGGCCTGTTGGTACTTTGAATTTGCCACACCGATCCTTGTACTTCCGCACTCCAAGCGTGCTTGAGGTGACCAGGATTTGTGTGCGGACTATAATTGAT
>NW_023593086.1:0-27143 GCF_014839805.1 Manduca sexta
ATATACTACAATTTGAAATAAGGGAGTAAAACATGAAGAATTCCACGAAATTCGTTGAAATTTACATTTTTTGAAAAAGTACAGTCATTTTCAAACGAATGATAATTTTGATGGTTTCACAGCTGAATATGATAGAAAATAGTTTGCCTTAGTAGTAGAATCCTTTTCACATGTAGTACGATCGCTGTCATGTGTGGATGATAGTCCCGACTATGAAGGTTCACTAATGTATGACGTAATATTTGTAGTGCTTCAGAAGCTTGTTATTGATACCATTGCGCTTTTGATGTATGTACAAATATATGTATTTTTGCTCATTTTTTTGGTAATTTTATTTGAGCAATCGTCCACACTGGATTTGAAAAATAAACTGATATTAAAATTTGTGTATGGGAAGTGTAATAAGAACGCAAATAAAGTCAAAATGATAACAAAACAAACACTACACAACAACAAAAGTAAAAAATCAATAATAAAACAAAAAGGTTATTAATTAAGGTTACAAAAAATATTTATATTTTTCATTACTTTACGCTGCTGTTGCTCTTTGGTTCTTGGTAAAATTTATGACATTTGCGCAAAACGTTGAGTAACTTTTAATTAGGATTAAAATAAAAGGAAACTATCCGTTGCTTTAATGACTGTTAGTACTATGTTACACGTTTTGTGATCCTTTATATTAATGCATTCTGCAGGCAGAATTTTTTATTAGAAGTATTTTTTATTCGTGTTGTTTTTGGTTTGGAAAGTTATATTTGAATTTATTTTAATTGCTACTAGCGGTTCCGACAGATGTTCTGCCCCTAAACGGAAGCTATTTTGTTAATACCTTGTTTAAGCGTTCATAGGGTATTATTTCAAGTATTTTTTGAAGGACCGGCAATACTGCAATTGACCGTTAGTTGCCAGGGTTTGTCTTATCGCCTCCTTTGAAAATAGGCATAATTATATAATTTTGAGTTTATCTGGAAAAGTTTGGCTTTATACAACTTACCAGTTTGGGAACAAGACACAGGTACATATAAAAATCTAGAGATAGAAATAGTTAACAGTTCAAGAAAAAAAACTCTTTGTATTATTTTAATTACAAATACCTATAATTACTTAACAATGCATACCACGTATTTCGTGGATTTCCTTCGTTTTTACTCCCTTATTTCAAATTGTAGTATATTTAAGAGGAATTGTACCTATGAAGAATGTTTGCCTCTATCATATTCAGCTATTAAATTATCATAATGATGATTCATTAGAAAATGGCTCTACCTTTTCAAAAATTATAAATTTGATCGAATTTCGTGGATTTCCATCGTTTGTACTCCCTTGTTTCGGATTGTACTATGTTAGAGAGGATTGCACCTCTGAGGGAATATTCGTCCATCATATTCAGCTATAAAATCATTACAATGATGATTTATTTAAAATGGCCGTACTTGGAAGAAAATAATAATTTTCTACGAATTTCGTGCATTTCCGTCATTTGTACTCCGTGGTTTCGGATTGGAGAAATGATACCTCTTAGGGACGTATTCTTCTATCACATTCAGCTATAAAATCATCACATTAATTATTCATTTGAAAATGGCCGTACTTGGAAGAAAATAATCATTTTCTACGTATTTCGTGGATTTCCATCGTTTGTACTCCCTCGTTTCGGATTATACTATGTTACAGAGGATTGTACCTCTGAGGGACGTATTCATCCATCGTATTCAGCTATAAAATCATCACAATGATTATTCATTTGAAAATGGCCGTACTTGGAAGAAAATAATCATTTTCTACCCGTATTTCGCAGATTTCCATCGTTTGTACTCCCTTGTTTCGGATTGTGATTATATTGCAGGAGGGATTGTACCTCTAAGTGACATATTTTCCATGATGTTCAGCAATCAAAATCCATCATATTAATTATTCATTTGAAAATGGCTGTACTTTTTTAAAAAAATATAATTTTCTAAGTATTTCGTGGATTTCCATCGTTTGTACTTTCCCGTTTCGGATTGTACTATGTTACAGAGGGATTGTACTTCTGAGAAACGTATTCATCCATCGTATTCAGCTATAAAATCATCACAATGATTATTCATTTGAAAATGGCCGTACTTGGAAGAAAATAATCATTTTCTACGTATTTCGCGGATTTCCATCGTTTGTACTCCCTTGTTTCGGATTGTATTATATTACAGAGGGATTGTACCTCTGAGTCACATATTCTTCCATGATATTCAGCAATAAAATCATCATATTAATTATTCATTTGAAAATGGCTGTAATTTTTTAAAAAATAATCATTTTCTTCGTATTTCGCGGATTTCCATCGTTTGTATACCCTTGTTTCGGATTGTACTATATTACAGAGGGATTGTACCTCTGAGTGACATATTCTTCCATGATATTCAGTAATAAAATCATCATATTAATTATTCATTTGAAAATGGCTGTACTTTTTTAAAAAATAATAATTTTCTAAGTATTTCGTGGATTTCCATCATTTGTACTTTCCCGTTTCGGATTGTACTATGTTACAGAAGGATTGTACCTCTGAGGGACATATTCGTCCATCATATTCAGTATAAAATCATCACAATGATGATTTTTTAAAAAAAAGGCCGTACTTGGAAGAAAATAATCATTTTCTACGTATTTCGTGGATTTCCATCGTTTGTACTCCCTTGTTTCGGATTGTATTATATTACAGAGGGATAGTACCTCTGAGTGACATATTCTTCCATGATATTCAGCAATAAAATCATCATATTAATTATTCATTTGAAAATGGCCGTACTTGGAAGAAAATAATCATTTTCTACGTATTTCGTGGATTTCCATCGTTTGTACTCCCTTGTTTCGGATTGTATTATATTACAGAGGGATAGTACCTCTGAGTGACATATTCTTCCATGATATTCAGCAATAAAATCATCACATTAATTATTCATTTGAAAATGGCTGTAATTTAAAAAACATAATCATTTTCTACGTATTTCGTGGATTTCTATCGTTTGAACTCCCTCGTTTCGGACTGTACTATATTACAGAGGATTGTTCCTCTGAGGACGTATTCATCCATCACATTCAGCTATAAAATCATCACAATGATGATTTATTTAAAAAATACGTACTTGGAAGAAAATAATAATTTTCTACAAATTTCGTGCATTTCCGTCATTTGTACTCCCTCGTTTCGGATTGAACTATGTTAGAGAGGGATTGTACCTCTGAAGGACGTATTCGTCCATCATATTCAGGTACAAAATCATCACAATGATGATTTTTAAAAAAAAAGGCCGTACTTGGAAGAAAATAATCATTTTCTACGTATTTCGCGGATTTCCATCGTTTGTACTCCCTTGTTTCGGATTGTATTATATTACAGAGGGATTGTACCTCTGAGTGACATATTCTTCCATAATATTCAGCAATAAAATCATCATATTAATTATTCATTTGAAAATGGCTGTAATTTTTAAAAATAATCATTTTCTACGTATTTCGCGGATTTCCATCGTTTGTACTCCCTTGTTTCGGATTGTACCATGTTAGAGAGGGATTGTACCTCTGAGGGGCGTCTTCCGTCTTCAGTCGTCTTCTTTCAGCTATAAAATCATTAAAATGATGGTTGATTTGAAAATGCCGCGAGTTTATGTTACTACACAAGGCGGTGATTGACAAAACTCTCAGTACACCATATCTCTTGTCCCTATAAGGTACAAACAAAATAAAAAACGGTACACTCCGGTACTGACCTAGTATAATTTTAAACTCACTTGCCAACTTCAAACAGGTCAAAAAACAATTTATATAGGTAATAAAGTTAATGAAAAGTATAGTAAACAAAGAAGCCAGCTCGGGCTGGCAGGAAAGAAAGAAATAAAATGATGTATATATGTTATTTTAAATAAATAATAAGGGAGAAACGCGTCGTGATCCTCATCGGTGAGGACAATAAAAGCCCTAACATAGCTAACCTACCAGCCTTTCACTAGCTACCTAAGCGATAACTACCCGAAGAAGAAAGGCAGAAAGAAACTCCAGNCTTTATTTTTTGTCATCAATTGTCCATTGAATCTTTTATAATATTATTTTTAAATATATATTTTTTTTAATAAGTCTTTTGTATACAAAGTCTGATTAATTTACAAGCTTATATACGCTCATCACCGTAAAAGTGCGGAGAAAATCCACCTAAAAGTATTTAACAACAACTAAAAATTAACGAAAAAAAAAACAATAATACTAAAACATTTATAAAAATTATGAAACAGTGTACAGCGTGCATACGCCTACATTTACAAACATAATTTTGTTGTTTTACATTTCATATGTTGACATAGATCATACATACTTACATGCATAATATATATTATAGCATCACACCTTTATCCCTTTTAAGGGATAGACAGAAGTGTAACACCACAGCGCGATAGCTGTACTGTGATCGAAATATTATCAGTTGTGTTTTTGATTTAAGTTTGCTTGAATCTACTTCTTACATACATATGTATAGCATCACACCTTTTCCCCTTTTCAGGGGGTAGGCAAAGGTGTAACATTTCAGCGCGATAGTCGTATTGTAAGCGAAACATAACTACGCCATCAAAGACAGTATATTTTATAGTACAAGTCCATCTAGCTTAACCAGCAATTTCAATTAGACACCGACTCCAAAATTCGTATCCAGTATATACCTGTTATGTGAAATTATTTTTTGGTTTTGAGTGTTTTTGAAGGCCGTTTATTTATTTTTATATTATTAAATTATTTTTATTTTCAAAACAGCTCAAGCAACATAATCCTTATTGTGGTAACTAATTAGCAACAAATTCCTACATTACGACTTATCAAATAAGTATAAGTTTCGTGAGTGTCCATGCTAGCTTGATATCAAGATAGCAGTGGTAGCCTTTTTTCTAAACGGCTTGAGCAAAAAATCGAAATAGTGGTAACTAATTAGCAACAAATTAGCAACAAATTTCGATACGTCTGATCAAATAAGTATAAGTTTCGTTAGGGTCCATGCTAGCTTGATATCATGATAGCAGTTGTAGCTTTTTTTTCTAAACGGCTTGAGCAACAAAATCGAAATAGTGGTAACTAATTAGCAACAAATTCCTACATTACGTCTGATCAAATAAGTATAAGTTTCGGTATGGTCCATGCTAGCTTGATATCAAGATAGCAGTGACCGGTTTTTTTTTGTAAACGGCGAGCAACAAAATCGAAATAGTGGTAACTAATTAGCAACAAATTCCTACATTACGTCTGATCAAATAAGTATAAGTTTCGTGAGGGGTCCATGCTAGCTTGATATCAAGATAGCAGTGGCAGCTTTTTTCTAAACGGCGAGCAAAAATCGAAATAGTGGTAACTAATTAGCAACAAATTAGCAACAAATTCCTACATTACGTCTGATCAAATAAGTATAAGTTTCGTTAGGGTCCATGCTAGCTTGATATCAAGATAGCAGTGGTAGCTTTTTTTTCTAAACGGCTGGAGCAAAAAAATCGAAATAGTGGTAACTAATTAGCAACAAATTCCTACATTACGTCTAATCATATAAGTATAAGTTTCGTTATGGTCCATGCTAGCTTGATATCATGATAGCAGTGACCGGTTTTTCTAAACGGCTGGAGCAACAAAAATCGAAATAGTGGTAACTAATTAGCAACAAATTAGCAACAAATTCCTACATTACGTCTGATCAAATAAGTATAAGTTTCGTGAGGGTCCATGCTAGCTTGATATCAAGATAGCAGTGGTAGCTTTTTTCTAAACGGCGAGCAAAAATCGAAATAGTGGTAACTAATGAGCAACAAATTAGCAACAAATTCCTACATTACGTCTGATCATATAAGTATAAGTTTCGTTATGGTCCATGCTAGCTTGATATCATGATAGCAGTGACCGGTTTTTTTTCTAAACGGCTGGAGCAACAAAATCGAAATAGTGGTAACTAATTAGCAACAAATTAGCAACAAATTCTAAAATATATTTGGTTTAATTCTGCTAAGTTACTACTGCTACCTTGACAGAGCTGGTCTTTGGTATACGAGAGTTAGTCCCTTTTTTTTACAGGCGTGGCGAAGCGTGCTACTGCACCTGATGGTAAGTGGAGTGGAGTCCAATAGAATGTCGACTGATAAGAGATGATTGCTCCTCGGCAGTCGACACAATTATACCGGCCTGTCGAAACCGGATATACACAGGCTGATCCTGGAACGCGACACACTTACGTGGGCCACTATGGCGGGTTTTAATACATTTTGTACGGTGTTCGTTGTCCGGGCAGATATAAAATATATACCAGATTTTGCTGGTGGTTATATATATTTATGGTGTCTGGGTAAGTAACAAGGAAATATCTATTATTACCTATTTGCTATGTGTAGTCGCTGTTGTGTGTTTGAAGAACAATGTAGACAATGTATTTGGATTTTTCTGCTCAGTATCAACCTGGAGTCGGGAATTTGTGCCCGACATGACGATAGGGTCGCCTTCTATCACATCATGGGACGGAACACACTTGGCGAAAAATAGGTGCCCTGATTGCGCTCTTGCATACCCCCTTGGGGGATAATAGCGTGATGTTGTGTGTGTGTGTATTATGAGGATTGTTGCTAGCTTGTTAAAAGGAACTGTCGAATCTGTGAGATTTAGCACCCTGATAGACCTATTCCTACATAAACCGATGACTAATGTTATGCTCAGTAACAAGGCTTTACATTGCACATTCAGGATTTCTACCCAATCTCTCAAGATGACGTGTGCAATTGAATACAGTTCTAATTCAAAGAACAGGGTGGTGAAGCTACTGTTTATAAAATATAAATATTCGTGAATGATGCCATCAAGCAAGCGACTCGTTACTTAGACATTTATCCAATAACAAGTTTTTAGTTGTTTTAGAATTCTATCCAGCTAAGCCGGTATTGTATCAAATAAGTTAATAAAAGTATTTGTTGTGTGATTTTAAAATGCTTTTGGTCTTATTAATTGAATAGAAGAAAATAATTGATAGATGTTTGTATATTGAAAGACATTGCCTAGAGCGACAAGACCGTCATTTGTACTTGTACCTTCTGTCTCTCTTTTCTTATTTGTTTTATTTTTTCTGTTTTGTACAATAAAGAGTAGAAATAAATGAATTATATCAAAAACTTTCAATAAGTTTTCAACACCTAGACCGAACGTTATGACCTTAGTTATAAATAAAATTAAATAACATTAGTCATTTTTTTTTCTTTGCATCGAGTTGGATATGATTATACAATACTTTATTATTATTTGATATACATATAATGATTATAATTATTGATCTTCAAAAATATATAAATGAGTTATGTCTGTACCACCCGACGATTAGGCGATACTTTTTTAGTGATTACTAGACACCGAAGTATATTACATTTGCATATTTCGCCATTTTTTGCACATAATGCCTAAACTCGTGGGATATTGCATATTTTCGCTATATTATGATATATTATATTACTTCAGTTGATCAAGATAACTTATATGTGGAATGCTCTGTTGCCAACCAAGGTTAATAAATGGCTAAGCTGAAACATAACCCGTGATTAGAAACTTCGCCATAGACCATAACAGTTAGCACTCAAGGATATAAAAACACATAAACGCGAAATCATTTTGTCTGACCCGGAGATTGAACCTGAGATCTCAGCGTGAAGTCGTACCGCCACCGGGGCGAGGCAGTCTAGTCCGATTACTTAATACAAATAGTATTATTTAATAATTTATAACTGGAAATTTTTGGGGACGTCTATGTTCAGCAGTGGACTTTATGTGACTAATGATGATGATTATATAACTATATAAGTACAAATTATATGCTTATTATAAGTTATAATACCTAATAATACGTTTCTGTTTATTATTAAATTGATTATTAAAGTTATGATTATTTTGACATATTTCAGGCTATTTAAGTTGCATATAATCCAGTTACTACCATTTATTTCGACTAGTAGAAAGGAAAGAGTTATCTGCAAAATCTAGCTATTGTTGCAGGAGAGTACATAGAAGGACAAAATATTTTTTATTCCGCAGTCAATTTTCTGTGAATTTTTAAGAATATGTTTATACTATTGGCAATTTATTTTGTGAATTAATAAAGTTTTTTTTAGGTGATATTGCAGTTATTCGTATGTATATCGTATTTTAAAATACGTCACATGAGTCAGATTTGGGTTAATTTTTAATGATATTTAATTTTATTTACATAAGAAATCATTCCATATAATATTTTAACATATAAAACATGTCACCTGATATAAAGAAAACAATGAGACCAATCTAAATGCCATAGGTCATGGAAGGTTTTTTCATAGCTTAGGAGCGAGGGCAAACATCCTGTGACCCCGGTAAGCGTTTCGATTTACTCTAAGGGATGGAACAGGAAGTAATACGATCCATAATCAGAAGTATATATTATGATTTCTTATGTTTACGCGAACGTGAGACATTGAAATTAAACTTGTGTCCAAGAAGGCTGCAAAAATTAAGTAGTTTAGAGGTAATACAATTTAGTTTCCATATAATTTATGTTTATATAACTCAATTAAGTATAAGCAGATGTTTATATTGTTAATTGTTTTTTGTAGAGTCGTTTCCGTAGTATAATTTCAATTAGGGCATAGGTTTAAGGAATACAATCTAATTTTAATGTAATTTAGTACTTAAGTATTCTTTATAATGATTGTGCTCTGTGTTATGCCCTTTGTTTAACAAAAAAAAAATCTTCGAAGCGTCGAGAGAAAACTAAAATTATTAAAACCGCGATAAAATCTGAAAAATAGTTTAATTTTAGTATATATTATGTATATCTATGAAGTATTGTGTTTATATTA
The DNA here is from genome assembly GCF_014839805.1 of Manduca sexta. Classification (NCBI taxonomy): domain Eukaryota; kingdom Metazoa; phylum Arthropoda; class Insecta; order Lepidoptera; family Sphingidae; genus Manduca; species Manduca sexta. The sequence continues at coordinate 8,871 of NW_023593086.1, forward strand.
AGAATAACAGAAGACACTTAAGCGAAAAACTTAAATTATTAAAAAAAATACGGTATCGCATAAAAAATCACACAAGGAGGAGTTTTGTTCTCAAGGCCAGACGTATAGGAATTGAATCTATAGTCTGCAGTTTTTCACAGCTACATGGCTATGAATATTAAACTTATTATTATATCATAGATTAGAACATTTATCTATACCAGGATTTTCTTAAACAAAACAAAAACGTGAGTAGTTGGAGCAATTAGTAACTGAACGAGAAAACACGTTTTCCTTTTAAGAAAGCACGTTATTAATCAACGGAAATTAGGTAACAGCGGGATATGGGGTAAATGGAAGCCAAACCCCTGCAGGCCCAGGATAGTATAATGGTAACTTGTTCGGGTCAAAGAATTTAGATTTAAATAAGTTCTAGCGGCTAGGAGTAAGACTCCTACAAGAAGTATAAGATATACTTCTTATATGTTTCAGCTGGCAAGCAATGCTTAAGTATATTTACCGAATTAAGAGGTTGACTGCTTCTATGACAATGCTTTGAGGTCCTGGGTTCGAATCCCGGGTCGGGCAAAGTGATGTTTGGGATATTCTGCTCAGTATCAGCCCGGAGTCTGGAATTTGTGCCCGATATGGCGATAGGCTCGCCCGCTTTCACCCAATCACATCATGGGACGGAACACACTTGGCGAAAAGTGGGTGCCTTAGTTGCGCCTCTGCATACCGATAAATGCGTGATATTGTATGTGTGTGTGTGTGTGTGTGTAAGGGGTTGCCACCAAGTGAAGGTCATTTTGAAAATTAACACAATACACAACGTCCTAAGACGACGAGTACATTTTAAATTTGAACCAATTAGTATATAACAATAATATAAAAGTACAAATTATAATAAGTAAGAACCTATCAACATTATATCCCATTGCTAATCCATAATTCCGTACAAGACTTGTCGTGGCTTTCCCGGCAGCGTGACAAACGGCGCGAAACAGCTGAGTAGCGTGATGGGCCGGTCGTCGCCCGCACCGCGCCGCGTCACGCTGCTGCGTGACGTCACCGCCGTTTAAGCCTACGGAGTGTCTGGGTATTACAAATAAAAAATCTACGTGATAAGACGTTGAATCAATAAGGTTAACTGCGAAAACTGATTAGTATTAATTATTTAAATATTTTTGTGCTTACAGATTATAGCCATTCCAGCCTCCGAGCTGATTCTGAATAGAAAAAACCAATATCACTTTTCCCGTTTTGAAGATCGAATGCGAGACCTCAGGACTTCAATTGTACCGTAATACAACTACTCCACCGAGGCAAATTATAATATTTGCTATTTCTGGCAATATCTCCAAACTACTATTACCTTCACAAATCATAAAATGATAAATGCACCCATAACTCTTTCCGTATGAAAGCATATCTAAAAAATTGCTGAAGTTAAATTATTTCGAGGTGTTTCTCCAGTAATAAGGATTACCTGGGCTATATCTTACGATAGCACTCTTTCGTCCAATGCACCGGCTATCGCTAGACTCAAGCTTTTTCACTTTGCAAAAACTTTGACTAACAGTTTTGGACACTTTAAAATTCAAACTAAATTGAGAAGGTAAATCTGAAATGATTTTATGTACTAGACAAAAGTTCATAGTTCGCTCAGTGCTATACATAAGTCGCTGTTAGGGATCAGGGGAAACATTTGTGGTAACGAAAAAATTTACATAATTTATGTTTTTTATAAAAGGTATATATGAAGATGGAAAGAGTTGCAATAGTAATTTTACAATATTTTTTTTTAAGAATACGTATATTTCGCCGCATTTCCATATAATTTCATAATAATGAGGAAGCTAGGTCTGAGGAAACAAATATGTCCTGGATATTTTTCGCAATTTGATTGATTCGCGTCTATCAGCGATTCCGGTATGAATTATTGTAATCGCCCAGGGTAAATTATATTTAATAAAATAATAAATTTAGATTACAATTTTCGACCCAGGATCGAACAATAAACCTCACGATTCTAAAACAAGCATCCTGATATTTAAAAAAATCTAGCTTTGAATATTATGAGCAACATAATTTAGTATAGACAGTAATAATAAAAGTCGTTTTCGAAGTTAATTGAGGCGCAGATACGGATCTAGATGTTCTCAGAAATCCTTCTATTTAGATTAACCGCCCTAAATCCATTAAGATATCGTAGCGTGGGCAATTTGTGTCTAGCGCTGTAATTAATTTGCTATTAAAATATACAGTACAAAATATAGTGTCTGTTTCAATAAATTTACAGTACGTGTGCGTCGTATCCATCTATTCGTACATTTAAGTAATTTCAAGAATTCGTTAACAAAATGTCATTAACTTTGATTTAATTTGAAGCGACAATTAAAAAAAAATTAAGACTTTAGTTTACCTCGTTATTATAGTTCGTATCTGACTACGAACAATAGCAAAACTTCTCGTTGATTATTTGAATTCCACTCAATTTCCTTATTTTTTTCTTTCATAAGATCAGAGTGACCACTTTGCTATGATATAATGGCATTTTATAACATTAAATATAAAGTAAAAATGAGATTTTATCCTGTTTTATAAAATTATAGATAGAAGGAAGCCGACGTCACGCTCGCAGGCCGCGGTCGTCACCCGGCGCAGGTGGCCGCGCCGATTGTCGCCCGTTTGTCACGCAGTAAACGAGTGACGTGACACTCGGTACCGTTGAGAAATGTTCCGAGACAATTGACTGTAAAAGCCATAAATATAGAGGAGGTTTGAAACGAGGTCGTTGACTGGTCTTCTTGTTTAAGAGGCCTCAATACTGAACATTTTTTGATCATTGATTAACTCGCACAGCAATTCTTTCGAGCATACAAATGTGTACTTATTTTCTCCAATTCAGCTCTTTATTAAGTATTTGTTTTGAAGAAATACGTATCAAGAGAGCAGACAGAACACCGACTAATCAAGTTTATTTTCTTAGTGTTAAGACATAGATATTATGCATTTTTGTGTAATTAAAATGTTATGCTTAGGGCATTAATTATAATTATTATAATGATTTTATATGGAATTTACTTAATCAGTATATCGCCGCTAATTTGCAAAAATTAAAGAAAGAAGTGACAAAGCATCGAAAAAATGCTGCTCCCCAAATAATGTATAAGCCGACCAAATACAAAAGTCACATTCTAATCTATGCTCTCAAGAAAATGGTAATAAAATGAATACTATCTACATCATAGGTTCCATACAATAGCTGTCAAATAAAATTTACTTTACACTTATAAAACAGACCCTCAATAATTAGCGTGCAATGCATTTACTATTAATTCTACAGTTTATAACCTTTTTATAACCTTTAAAGCAGGCGACATGTTCACCTCATCACTAATTAGCATAAAAACATCAGTTCACAAGCTAAAAAACACATTAATCTATACAAATACAAGACAACGAAACAAATGTCATCCCAAACAATCAAAAACGAATAAAACAAGTTCACAAGAGAATTGGAGTGAAGCAATGTCACAAAATATCGGAGACATTGACTGGATTCCTCTTTATTTCAATTGTTTGTCCGAGGCTTTGTACAAACTTCTATCTTTTACGCGCAGCGTTATGGGAAACTGAATAGTTTATTATTTCATAATAGCCCTAATTTCTTTTATAATATTTATACATCTGAATTATGATAGGAACATGGTCTGATGGTAACTTCACTCAGAAAATAGGACTTTGAATGAACAAAGAACAGTACTTTACAGTAAATTTACAAATCGACGTATAAAACGCGGAAAAAACAAGATAGTAAAAATTATACATTCGCTGCAACATAAATTATAATAAAAGAGAGGAAACACATATTATATTAACATACAAGAGATCTACATATGTAATAAAAAATTATACTTTCATGTATACCTTTATATTTATTTATTTTGTTTTGCAAATTATCGGTAAATACATAATTCGCTTTAATCTTGATGACCACACTAGGCCGTGCTTGTATCGCAGAAATCTCTTTAATTTCACATATTTCAACATAGATATGTTGAAATAAAAATAATTATGAAGTATTCCACATAATAATATTATAGTATCTGTGTGCGTACGTTTGTATAATAGGCATAAATATAGGCACAAGTGACGCAAAATATTAACAGCATTCCGTATTTTACGGTGATGGGCCGCCCGCGGAGTTATACGGCTATAAACCTGTGTTTTCTTTCCTTTCATTGCTATAATTCCAAGTTCTACGGAATTATTTTATGAATCGATCAGGCGAGTGATAATATTTGTTACCGACTTACTTTTACTTTTGATTACATTTTATTTACCGTCTGGACAATTGTCCGCAGGTTCATATTCCAAGGGAACACACCGTTGAATTTTCTAAAATGATGTGTATTCTTTGTGAATTATTGCTTGCTTTAACGGTGAAGGAAAACATCACGAGGAAAAGTTAATAGAGAAGTTCTATGTAAGAATTTTGAGAGTATGTGAAGTCTACCAATCCGCATTAGGCCCACGTGGTGGACTAAGGCCAAATGCCTCTTAGTAGAAAAGAAGGTTCATGCCGAGCAGTGAGACAGTATATACAGAGCTGATATTTTTATATTGTACATTTAATGCTTTTTATTTTGGTGGACTGGCTCTGTGGCGTAGTTGTTTTGCGTACGCGGGTTCGATTCCCGGGACGATTTCATAGATATTATGGTTTCTGCACAGTATCAATTCAGAGAGATGTCTAATGCATGATAGAATAGATATATACTCACATATAACTTTACATCTGCCTTCCCCTTCACCGATAAGCGTGAGTTTCTCATCATAAAATAAAAATAACTTATAAAAATACAAAATTATAGAGACGTTTATCATAAAACAGTGTTCGATATAAACGCTTCGTATTTTCTCGCTGACTGACTAAACGGAAACCCGCCCCATTTTCCCTTCCTATCTGTGAAATATGAAAATCTCAGGACCTTACAACTTTGCCTAACTCTTGAGGCGTGAGTAAAACTAAATGGCTCTTTCATTTTTGTTGCTTCTTAAAAGGGTTTTGTCAGTATAATAGAATATTAATAAAATATCATAGCTTTTGTTACTCGTGGGCAGAAACAATGGCAACTAAATTTAGAACGTAAACTTTAAACTATAGAGTGGCATGTTAATCGTAGCTCTGGTTACACGCAGTCATTACTAATGCTGAAGTTTCATTAGTATACTCTGCCAAGGCATGGTCACCTGGACCTCTTCAACCTTTCCCAACTTATATACAGGTGTGCTCCACATACTTCCTCTCTAAAGCAGTGGAGGAAAATACATATTTTTCCGGCAAAATAAATGTAAATATATCGGTAGCTCCCGAAAATGTTGGTACAAATTCATACGTTCATGATATTTGTACCTGAATTAGATTTTTCTTACTCCATTCTATTCATATCGCACTACACGTTTACGGAGCTCCATGAATAAATCCCTTGGACTCTAATTCTATATGATTATTTCGATTCCACGTGGGATTTTCAAGTCATAAGAAATTATTAATGATACAAATCAGATATCATAAATAAGCGTCATTTTCTTTTTTTAGTAGAATAAAGTGAAGTTTGTGTGTAAGTTTGTGTTTATAATAAACAAGAATTATATAATATTTCACCTACATCAAGTATTAATGAAAATATTTTGGTTGCCAACTTTAATAAGAAGGACATCGGCAAGGGAATTAGAGTTTGCACCTCCATACTCACTGAAATAACTGTAACAAAAAGTTGCCACATAACATACAATACTTATAAGAGTATTTCTCAAAATAAATGTACGTAACGAAATATTATTTACGAAATTTCTGTCTCGTCTTTCTTTGAATTTGTTTGTCTAAATACATTCATTTTATGCACAATATATATATAAAAAAAATGTTCTCACTAACAAACCTCTTTCTCATACCTATTCGCGTAATAGACTACACCACTTTTCTGATGTCATATTACTCCAACTCCACAAATAAGCGATTCCTTGTTTCAAGACATAGTATCACTGTATAGAATCGGTGCGAGGACATCGACCCCTCTGTAAGGAATAGCCTTGAGATTCGTAACGTTTTTACCGCCATTAAACGAGTCACATCGTTCATTTTTCGTGTAAATTCGCCCCCTTGTCAAAGTCACGTCGGCGTAAGGCAAATATCCCGCAATCATGAGGTAATTAACTGTCTTTTTATGACGTCGGATCGTAATATTAGATTTCGTTTGGATCGTGATGAAACCATCAATTTTATCTGTAAGGTGTCGCGCAGACGCTGCCATCGGTTGCATGACAACACATTTTTTTGTTATTTCTTTGAATGATGAGACGTGCTTGCCGTTCGCCTGGTGGTAAGCGATATGGCCGTCCATAAACAGTAGAAAAACCATCAAACACCTTGAATTACAAAGTATTGTTTGGTATTCCACTGCGCTCGCCATCCTGAGACATGAGATTTTAAGTCTTATAATGTCCTGTAGTTACACTGGCTACAATGTCCTTCAAACCGGAACACAACAGTGACTATACACTGCTGCTTGGCGACAGAAATAGACTTTGCGGTGGTACCTACCCAGGCGGACTTTCACATATGTATAAGAGACCTACCAGTGAATAGCGGCAAAGAGCTTTAAATTTTTTTTTTCATACAATTACTATACTTAGTCTGGCCATAAATACTGTTACACTTAATTATAAAAAAATATTACATTTGAATTTCGAATCTGTCATTTTTATACGATTGTTCATTGTGTTTTCTCATTTTGGCGCCAATACATTGTAAAATATTTTGCGATATTAAAATGGTGTGGGGTGATAAAGAGAACCGAATCGCTGTGATAGCATTACACAAAGTAGGTATGGAGCCAAATGCAATTTTAAAACTATCCATACACTTGGTATTAGTAAAATGTTTGTGTACCGGGCTATTAATAGGTACAATGAGACCTCCTCTGTTTGTGACAGAAAAAGATCTGGCCGTCCACGTAGTGTTCGTACGAAAAAGGTGGTCAAAGCAGTAAGGAAAGAATTCGAAGAAATCCTGTCCGAAAGCAAAAGATTTTATCTCGGGAAATGAAGATAGCACCTAGAACCATGTCGCGTATTTTAAAAGATGACTTAGGACTTGCAGCCTATAAGAGACGCACTGGCCATTTCTTAACTGATAATTTAAAGAAGAATAGGGTGGTAAAATCGAAACAACTACTGAAGCGGTACGCAAAGGGAGGTCACAGAAAAATTTTGTTTACGGATGAGAAAATTTTTACAATTGAGCAACATTTTAACAAACAAAATGACCGTATTTATGCTCAAAGCTCTAAGGAAGCTTCCCAATTAGTCGACAGAGTGCAACGTGGACATTATCCGACTTCAGTGATGGTTTGGTGGGGTGTTAGCTATGAAGGAGTGACTGAGCCATATTTTTGTGAAAAAGGTATCAAAACATCGGCACAAGTGTATCAAGATACCATTCTTGAGAAGGTAGTTAAGCCCCTTAACATCACCATGTTCAATAACCAAGTATGGTCCTTCCAGCAAGACTCGGCGCCGGGTCATAAAGCTCGGTCCACGCAGTCTTGGTTGGAATCGAACGTTTCGGACTTCATCAGAGCTGAAGACTGGCCGTCGTCTAGTCCCGATCTTAATCCGCTGGATTATGATTTGTGGTCAGTTTTAGAGAGTACAGCTTGCTCTAAACGCCATGATAATTTGGAGTCCCTAAAACAATCTATACGATTGGCAGTGAAGAATTTTCCCATGGAAAGAGTGCGTGCTTCTATTGATAACTGGCCTCATCGTTTAAAGGACTGTATTGCAGCCAATGGAGACCACTTCGAATAAGCTTTTTATATTTTTAATTGTTTTATATTTATGTATTAAACTGACACACTGTAAAAGTAATAAATGTTATTTGCAGTTAACAATTTTCTTTTTTCTTTATTACAATATTTATGGCAAGACTAGGTATTTACATTAACAGTTTCGCGTTTTTGTAATATAACCTTGTCCTTTTTTAAGTCAGTTAATAAAATGATGCTATACTCATTAAATATAGGCGGATTTCCGTTTTTCAAAAGCAAACATGACGTTAACAATCAGGCAATATTTATGACTTACTTTCTCACTCGTTTTTATAGCAGAAAACCTGTTATATATAAATTAATAATGATGCGATACATCATAATGCTTATCCAAATTACTTTTATAGTGATTGTGAGTTTCCGAAAACCTTCTAAAATATTACCTGCATCCGTATGTGTTGAGGGCAACGAACTTCCCAACAAGTTTATTGTTATTCGATAAGCAATTATTACTTCAATTGTTTTTACATATCAAGGAAAACAGCTCGCACCAAGCTTCAATGGTTGGAGTAAGGACTAAAGTCTGAGCAGCAGAAGTGGCCCCTATTTAGCGGTATAACAGTATGATAAAATCAGGCCTGGTATTATTTGTCAATCATAGTAGAAACGTCACGTCTGCAGTTCTGAAGATTAAATATTTACTATTGTACACAGTTTCAGTTGAATACCGAATTTTTCGAGTTTCTTTTTATTATTTGAATACCAAGCGCTCAGGTATATAAATAAAAAACAAGTGATATAGGATATTATTATATCCCAGAAAAAAATATATATTACTGAAGTTATTGATGAATATGTGGCACGATTGGAGGCGAGAATTCACGTGGGCAGGCCAACACCACAAGCATACCACCTACATGCTTTACTATACAATGAAAAGTTGTGTTTGAATAGTCTCAAAGCAACAAACTGCAGAAAACTTACTCCATGCAATTTGTAAGAAATGCGACTTCAAATCGCTTTCAAGCATAACAAAACTCTGTAGTCTCCTAAGTTCTTTCATGTAGTTTCAGCGGTTAAGGTAGGTAGCCTTACTGTCCTATCAAAATACTACTTCCTTCTGTCCTATACTTAGACACCTTACCTACAAATTTGTACAGAACCCTCGTTGCACAAATCCAAGTCGCAATTTCGTTTTTTTTTCAACAATTAAACGATGAAACGGGGTAATTGATCACCTGACGATATGTACCCATAAAGAACAGCTATACCATGCCTTGATGGAGCATAATCGTTGGAAACAATGTCGTTAAAATCGGAATTAAATTAAAAATTGTTGCTGAAATAATGTGGTTTAATCAATCCAGATTGGAGAACGTACCTACATCCAGAATATTCCATCGTTACATCGAAGGTATCAAGATGAGTACCTGATATTATGTGCATTTTATTATCATTTACCTGCTTTCTATTGTAAAACAGATTGTTATGCTGTACACGTGTAACTATTGATTTCCATTCACTTCCCTTCTCACCAATAAATAGTAAATTAGAAGAAATATAAATACTGAAATTATCAGATTTTTTTATTTATTTTTTACTTCTACCTAGGTACGGTAGTACTATTGCGTGTATGACACCGCACTGAGTTCCTGGGTTCAAATCCCAGGTCGTGCAGAGACTGGGTTTTACTGCTCAATTTCAACTCGGAGTCTGGAAGTCGGGAATTTGCACCCGATATGGAGATAGACTCGCCCTCTATCACATCGTGAGACGGTATACACGGCATAAAATGGTTACCCTACCCTGGTTACATGTCTGCCTATGCTCTCGGGGGTAAAGGCGTTACGAGCATGTGTTGTCTTTTTGTTTGTTACACCAACTAATTTGAAACCCTACAGTACTAATTGATAATTGAAACAAGTCCTACAACTGTTACGTACTCACAATTAATAATTATAATTAATCACATTCACCACCACATGTTATAACATAAGATGTTGTTATGTTTTGTCACTTCTTATTATGTTTTATCCCTTTTGTCTGCTTTAAGTTTCTACTTATATACCTAAATAATATTAGTAACAAATATTATTATTTTTGCCGCTGTACTAATATATAAATTTGCATGCTGTGGTCTCCTGTAATTGAAGAGGCACGTCACATTGTTAATTGTACCAATATTACAACATTGTATTTATTATAAGCCGTGTATCTTTTGTTGGAGGTCCTTAAGTAAATAAAAATAAAATAAAATAAAAATTAAGGTTCGTGTAACGATTATAATTATTAAAATTATTGACATTACCATTGTTGATTGTATATAGCCCAGCGTGGTACTTCGAACAGATTTTTTATGGACACTGCGTGCTGACCCCACTATACCTGATGGTAAGTGGAGTGAGGTCTAAGAGAATGTCGACTGACGAGAGATGATTAAGAAGGTAAGATTACCCCTCGGCAGTCAACACTATTATGCCGGCCTGTTGGAACCAGATATACACTGGCTGATCCCGGGACGCGACACATTTAAGTGGGTCTCTATGACGGGTTTTAACACCTTGTGTATGGTGGTCGCTATCCGGACGGATATAAATATAGGATATATTACGCAATAAGCGACACCACCAGGTAAGCGCCTTACCCATCTCGTTTACCAAAGGGTAAGCGACATAATCTATCCGTCAATGTACAAACATTCATTAATCATTCTTGTTTTGTTAGTGTACCATTTGACTATGGAATATATTTATTGGCACATGAATATATTTGAAATAATTTATAGTCTGGCGAATAAGATTTCTACCTGAATGTATAGCGGCAGAAATGAGGAAACCACTCGCTATATAAGGTCAATATTTATGTTTCGAATTGGACATACATAAATCTTAACAAGAAAAGCGGTGATAGCCTAGTTGATTGTGGAACGGACTGCCGAGACGAACGTCCGTAGGTTCAAATCCCAAAGGCACAAATTTGTATTCTTTGTCAATTATCGCTTGCTTTAATGGTGAAGAAAAATTTCGAGGATGTGTTAAGTCTACCAATCCGCACTAGGCCAGCGTGATGGATCAATGCCTAATCGCTCTCAGTAGTAGAGGAGGCCCGTGCCCAACAGAGGGACAGTATATAATACAGGGTTGCTATTATTATATGAATCTTAATTTCGGGGCATGTCACTGAACTGAGGACCTCAAGATTGACAATTCAAAACTGCCACTAACCTAAAGAACTTATTATTATAATTCTTATTATTCTTGCTAACCATTATTCACCTAAGCAAAAAGATTTATAAGCCTCTTGCCTCTTTCACCCAGGGGCTGTATTTCAGGGCTGCCTAATGACCATAAAATGTGTTGACTAGTAAAAACTCGACAATAGGGCTGTGGAAGCGGCAGGGGTCACAACTTTATCAAGTGTATTAAAACCGTCACTGTTTAGTGACAGGGGCGTATTTGGGAGTCTCTGTAACCTGTTATTGTTGATAAATAACGATGTCATTAAAATTATTTATAGCATGAATTATCATTTTTAAGGAAAGTTATGTAGATTATCCTATACTACAGCTTTCTATTATTATAAATGTAAAAGTCTCATGTTTAGATGTTTTTTAAAGTTATCGAAAAAAACTGTTAGAAGGATTATACGTATTTCGTATTAATATATAAGCTGTCTTTTATATTGGAAAATTGGTAATAGGAGGTTTAATCTATGATGACACTTCCATTAAAGTTGGAATAAATTCATCCCAAAATGGCGAGGAAGTAACTTTACAATGAAAGGTCATAGCGTAGACTTGGTCAGTCGCTGTCATTTGGCTGCCCAGACTTTAAAATAAATATGCGGGTGTTACAAATTTACCCCCTTATTCATAGACGTTATTTATCTAAGGACGGAGCATTGTTGTGATAACAAGTCTGTTTCTCAGCTTTGTTTATTTGACAGCTTGTTGTTTGTTCAACTTGATTATCTGATAGACTAGATTCAAGTTATATCTCAATATTAGCCAATTACAACGGCCCTATGTCTATGCACTGCGAAGGGTAACATGCCGTCAGCACTGAGAAACAGAATAGTTAACACAGCAATGTTCCATCGTTAGATAAATAACGTTTATGAATAAGGGGGTTAGACAACAATGGTACTTGTGGGAGTTACTATTTACTGTTTTATATGATTAGTAAAAAAAATATGATAACAAGGTGTCCCCGTTGAATAAATCAGCGTTGACCATTTATGTTAAAATTATAGTTAATTTTGTCATTTTAAATGTGTTTGTGTTAACTTAAACAAAAAAAAGACTTGGGTCTCCTCTCGGTAGGAGAGGAGGTCCGAGCACACCATTGCGATAATATATAATGCAGTGCTGATATAATATTGCAATATTATAGCTTACACAATTTAGGAATAGGTAATAAATTATATTGTTTTGCGCCAAATTTGATCAAAATTCCTTCAACAGTTATTGTTACTAAAAGGTATCAAAATCTTCACACACATGAGAAACATTTCTATTCCCGGAAAAGGTGACATCCAATTAATTCTAAATCAGTCCCTGTTTTGTTTAATTCCCATTCGTTTACAGGACATTCACCCCATTTCAAAGTCATGATGGATAGACACAGTGATTCAGGAATTCCAAGATTTTGTACAAAACTCAATTAAAACGACCTAATTATTTTATAAAAAAATTTACATTTTATAAATATTATTTTTTACTTTTTATTCACGTAAAATTTTTTCTAGGATAAAAGTCGCGCTATAATATATATTTTCCCAGGATCAAAAGAAGCCTATGTCCTTTCCAGTGTCTTCAACTATTTTCATATTAATTTTCATCAAAAAGACCATTTTTTCAGAAACCTGCATACCAGAGAAGTTCAGTATAAGAATTTTGAGGGTATGTGAAGTCTGCTAATCCGCATTAGGCTAGCGTGGTAATCTAAGGCCTAATCCCTCTCAATAGTAGAAGAGACTCGTGCCCAGCAGTGGGATAGTATATAATACAGGGCAGATATTATGAACAGTCAGTACATAATGATTTATTAAGTTACGCGAATGCAAGGACTGAAATAAAAATACTTTACAATTTTTTACTATCTGTAGCAAACTGATGACCTCTTTCTAAGTCAATATGATATATACTGCCACGTAGTGTAGGTAATATATACATTAAACTTAAGTTAATATGATAATTGCTCTTACAGGTCAATAAATCTTGTATAAATTTCGAATGCGTAGGTATGTTTACTAAGCAAACACTTCGACTTCTCTGTTTACTTTACCATGGAGTTCCAAATTGCGGAATATTAAATCGAAAAAAAGCAAAAGTACTCTATATTGCCATAATTATATTAGCAAATATAAGTGTATATGTAACTAGGATCTGTGTATATCCGATTCCAACAGACCGGCATAATTGTTTCGACTGTCAATGGGTAATCGTCATGCGTCAGTCGACATTCTATTGGAACTCCACTTACCATCAGATACAATGGTGTCACTATGCCGCATCCGTTTTCGATTTGTAAAAACACCCATGATATTTATGGGTATAAACTTGGGCCATATGGCAGTAAGTATCCGAAACATATTGACTTAAAGAAATAAGCTGTCAGGAATGAGACCGTGTTAATAAAGCACCCATGCCTTTGCTTACTACCGTGAATAGTCGTGATGTAGGTAATGATAAAATAGGCTTGACCCCAATTAATATCATCAATTTAATGTTATTGTTTTCGTATTATGTAAATAATACTAGATACCGTGTTTTGTATAAATTATACATCATTAAATATCGCCAGTTTTAACGATAAAATAGTAATATAAAACAACTTGAATAGATGTAAACTTTAAATATAAACATAACATGTAAAATAAAATGTTTAATCATAGAATTAAAATTATTCATCTATTTTAATTGTCATCATTTATTTAAAGATAATGTTCATGTTTTATTCAATATTTTTATCAACCGTTTCCATAAAATTTAAATTGAGTAATTCTTAAAGAAATACAATCAAACATTTGATTCAAAACGGAGACAATTGGTACGGTCGCACCCCGAGGTATAAGACCTGGATAAGATCGAAAGCGTGAACGGAACACTGCAGGTCAGGCTCTTAGGCTTTATTTAACCGGTAGCGGTTCACTCGTCTGTCACCTGCAGGCCTGCTAGGAAGGTCGGAGCTCATCTATCCAACATCTTCTGAGAGAAAGTCCAATCAACCTCTGTCTCTCCTAGTGGCGAAAGGGAAAATTTATCGAAAGGCAACTCGACACAACATATAGGTACTAATATGCACAATTTCGGTATGCATATCGTTGTGATGATAATTGGATTCTACAGAAATTCTACATAAAGGGAAATCAACAGGAATCACGTTATATGGATCCTTCGCCAATGGTCTTACTCTACTGTCTCTCAAGGTACGTAACCCTAAGTACGCGACTCCGACTCGCGCCTAACCGGTATTCAGACTTAACTGCAACAACCTACGTCAATAGATAAATAAATGCTACAAGAAATACCCTATCAACGTTATTACTATATGTGCAACTTTGTCTGCCATCGTGATTAATAAAGATTTTAAATTTCCTTCTTTGCCGTGTTGCTTTTTATCTAGTAATATTAAATGAAGTCTAAAATATTAAATACCTATACATACGTGTACATGAGTGTGTTTTTTCTGAATATAAAAACTAACTTTATCTAGCGGAATCTGGGTTTTGAACTCTGAACTTCAGGATTTATAGCGAAGTATGCTGTCAATGGGCAGGGCACATAGCTCGTAGAGCTGAAGGCCGTTGGGGCGGAAAAGTTTTGGAGTGGCGACCACGAACCGGGAGACGCAGCGTAGGCAGGCCCCCCACGACGACGATCTGGTGAGGGTCGCCGCAGTCCGATGGATAAGGGTGGCCCAAAACCTGGATTCCCGGCTGAAATTATGATGATGATGATGTTACTGTCAATATACAATTAGAAGTTGACACGACAGCTAAACTGGCAATTTAAGGTCCCCGTTGGGCGGGATTTATTTATATACTAGCTTTTGCTCGCGGCTTCGTTGTTAGGCCATTACGCCGTTCCCGGGTTAGGGTCTCAAATTATCTCCATACCAAATTTAATCGAAACCCCTTGGGTACTTTTTGAGTTTATCACGTTTAAACAGGCAGACAGAAAGAGAGACATAAAAATTTACGCTATCCCCAAGTCAATCGATTTAATCAATCAGCCTATCGCCATCCACTGCTGAACGTAGACAACCCCAAATGAATGCCAACCAGCGCCAACCCGCATCCATCCCCTACCCGCCGTCTCTTCCAAACCATCGGTCCATCGTGCAGGGCGTCCTATTCTACGTCTACCCAATCGCGGCTCTCATTCTGCAAGTCGTGTACACTAATATCTAAATGAAGCCAAAAAGTTATCTTTTAAAGTCCTCAGCCAGATATTACTGTAGCATAAAACATTTACTTCCTTATGTATGGAATCACTTCTTATATCTGGTAGCATACTCGCACTATGAGCCGTGATGTTCTGGGTTCAATTTAAATCGTGGATACCCATAATTTTTATACGTTTTGGATAAGTTTCCCGGATTTAGGATTTCAGATAGCAATTTGTGTCTGATAGAGCGATAGAGTCGTCGTATCATCATAGCAAGTAACTTTGGTGAATAATGGATGTCCTAATTGCGCCTCTTTCCTTTCAAGCATAAATTCCTTACATGATAAATGAGTGACGTACGTATATAATAAATTCCTTTTGAAATTGTTTTCTCACTTATATCAAAGATGATTATTAAGTAAATATATTTATTTGTGAGCCCATCATGTCCTTCGAAAGGCTAAAAAGTCTTGTTTCGCACATAATAATATACGCCAAACCTGTACGCTTTTAGTTAGACCGATGACTTTAAACATATGAGTCGCGTATGAGAATCTAAAGAATAATAAACACGTTACGTAATTCAATGAAATAAAATAATATTATATTTAAAATATAATCGGAAAAAATAAACTAAGTGTCAATTTGTACAAATAAAAAATAAGTTACGTACAAATTTTTCAAAAAGTAAATGGTGAAATTTAAGTTTTTTGCTGTCATCAACCCTTTGACATTAAAAACATTTATGGAAATCAAGAAGTGATTTAGGATTATTTGCAAAAATGACTTCGTGCAATTACAAAGAAGTTAACACAGAAGAAATTGCTTTCAATGAAAAGAAACCTTCTTGGAAGCCATTTTTAGACAGGTAATATGTTGTTGTATTTCAAACGTATCCTCGTGCCTGTTTCATACCGATAAAATATATGAATTAGTCAGTTAACAAACTTAAATTTGAAGTATAATTTAGGAATCGTTATAAATTTAAAATTCGGTAGTGTTAAAATGTAATCAAAGCCTTTCTTTCTATTTAAGAATTGTATCTTTGCTAAGTGTAACCTGCAATATATAAAACAGCTCTTTATATTAGTTTTAAAGAGCAGAAATCCGTAAAGATTTCGATTCTGATCATGTAAACTTCAGGTGACTATTTTGGATTGTATAAATTTGTAACTACTCTTTTTATATATTTTTTTGTTTTACTCTTTACCGGTTTTTAAATATTTCTCAGTAGATAATGTTGTTGATTGAGTAATAGTTAAGTTGAGTGTTATTACGCAATTGTTTGTTGTCCCAAATAAAATAAAATAGATACTTTAATTCAAGCTATAGGAGTTAATTTATCAATAAATTGTTACGCAACATTTTCTATCTACCAAGTGCACACTGATCGCAGCTCCACCCGCGTAAAAAACAGTTCCATGAATAAAGTCCGATTGTACAATTTTGAGGGATGAAATGTGTATCTATTTTATGTGTGTAATGAATTTTAATTGTTATTTAAAAATAATAATTATTCTTATACATTGTTTTGACTTATCATAAACGCAACTTTGTTCGCCTACGTGATATAAAGTATTTATTTAATTTTGTTTATCTATATATTAGTATCTTTTATATATCCTCCATTTGTGCCAAATTTTATCCAAATCTATTAAAAAAAAAAATCCGTTTACATACATAAATTTTCACAAACTTTGACATTTATAAGTATTAAGTATGAATTAAGATTTCAAAGTTAACAAATATATACTTAGTTAAAAATATGTTTATTTGAAAAAATATGTCTGCATTCGTTCTGCTAAAATAGTGTCATAATTTATTGTAATTACAATTAATTGTTTTAAGAGTATAAGAGTTTTAAAATTCAACATATAATTTATCAAAACGAGCACAAAGCGGTCTCATGTTATAAATCTTTCTTTTTAAGTAGCGTTGCTAATTTGTATAGTCAGTTTTAGTACATACTAATCATTAAACGACTACTCGGCTCGTCATTTGACTTCAAAAAAAACTTTTGAGTTTAAAATGTCCAAAATACTAAGGTTCACTTATCAATCCAGCTACACTTCCTTCTGTATACGCACTTCACTATAATTCATTCCAGGGAATACATATCCATACTTATTGCATAGTTCATAAATTATGCGAACGAACCTGTGGAACTACTCTAATACTTATTAGTGAAAATGTAGGTTTCTTGTTAGTACTATAGGCTACTTATCTCTGGAATAGAAATGAATGTAGCCTGTAACAAAAACGTTTTTCTTGACATACTGGCTGTTTGCCATTGACGGTTACCACACAAAACTGTCTGACTGCCTGACTTCGGTAGAGTAACGATATTTTAAGAAAAAATAACAGAATCAGGATTCCTATTTCTATCAAAAGCTTGATAAGACAAATTTTATAAGCGATAGTGGCCGAACAAGTAACTTAATTTTCGTGCTCAAAGTTTTGAAAATATGCATGTCTTACATTTTATGGGCTTAGATAAAAATAAATAACCGGTTGTACAACATAATAGGATGAGACATAAATGTCGTTCAGGGTCAAACCATCCTAGTGTTCAAATGCTAAAGTAACTCATTTATGCCTACACGATTAAACCACTGAACTGATTTTCATAGATATTGTCGGAATAACCAAGAATCTCAAGAAATATATAAAATTAGAATTTGGTTCAATAATATAAAATCCCAAGAAATAAATAAACGCCTTTGTATTTGTCACAAATCAAATTCTATGTGAGCAGTGACGTGAAAAAGACCTAGCAACCTACTATGTAAAATTCTTTATAAATATTTTCGGTTTTCTTTAGTCGCACTATTTTCATGAAAAAGTGTGTTGGGTTACGTTTTCCCTTTTAATTATATTGCTCGCGACTTCACCCTTTTCAAAAAGTTTGTCCTGCTACAAAAGTTCCTAAAACACTGTAACAATTTATAGCGCCATCTATAAGACGCCAACGCCATTCATTTAAAAAGAAACCGTTGCTTCGTTGAATAAAAACAAACCTATATGTTAATCCAGGACATCATTTATCTTTGTGCCAAATTTCGT
>NW_023593087.1:0-27122 GCF_014839805.1 Manduca sexta
TATTACGATATTTTTATCACGTACCTATTCGATCTACTAGCGCACCACCAGGGGTATGCATAACTCACTTTGATAAATCTTTTTGTAATATTTAGCTGATTTGCTTTATTTTATCTTGTAAAAGTTAAATGTTGTAACTACATATGTATCTACTTAGATCGTAAAATATAATTAAAAGACTGATCTTTTAATGTTGGTTTGTGGTTATTTTGAATTTAAAATTAAAATGTTGACATTGTGTTTCCGTTAATGTCCGATGATGAAGAGAGGATT
The DNA here is from genome assembly GCF_014839805.1 of Manduca sexta. Lineage (NCBI taxonomy): Eukaryota > Metazoa > Arthropoda > Insecta > Lepidoptera > Sphingidae > Manduca > Manduca sexta. The sequence goes on from NW_023593087.1 coordinate 274, forward strand.
ATTCAGTAAGAATTAATGTTTAATGTATCCTGTTAATTTAGTAGCATTTAATTCTACTATTTCTGTCGTATTTTTATTATTATTTTCAAATAAATTAGTTGTAAGTCTTATCGTGTTAGTTTATGTTTCTTTTCGCTTCTAAGATCTAATGTTTTACTTGCTTTGATGAATTAAATGTTATGTTGACTCTATAGCGTTGTATACCTGTAGAAAAGCTCTTTATTGACACTGTAATAAAACTTTGTTTTGTTATTTTTGGTCTGTAATATAGTAAATTAAATAAATGTTCATAATATAAGGACTGTGATAATTTAAGGAATAAATTTATGATAAAAATTTCCATCCATATTACTGGGTAATTGGGTACAGTAAGGACTAAAGTCATGTAAATCGCGTCGTAATACGATAATGCATATGACTTGAAATTGTTTTCAGACGAGTGTACCAATTCCCTGAAATCTTTTAATACAAATCAAAATACCTAAGGCGAAAAAAATATAAAAAATTACTTAAATTACTACAAACAACACTAGGTGGTTGTGTATAAGTCGGTATCTCATCAGCTCAATTTAACACCACCCTGTATATCTCTATGTTGCTTAAGAAAAGGGATTCAACTAAATGTATAACAAGATTGTTGGATATTATGAATATAATGGTCGTTCATAAAACTGTTTCACTAAACAGTGATCGAAGAATGTAAAGTCATCGGTGAATGAAATACGAGTTTGGCAAACTGGCCTAACTGAGTTTCGATTTATATTAAAAATTTAATAATTGAATAGGTTTTATAATTATTTTAGAATCTTGATCCGGTTCATTAGCTTTTTTCATGTTATATTTATACATAATATATACTTACCTAATATATTAAACCTTCTAATAGAGAAAATAACAGTAAAAATATATTAATATAGTTCAGACGATTTCGGAGAGTTTGACGTAGTTCGACTGCACTGTTTTTACCAATAAAATTTATATAATGTGTAGTCACTTTTACGAGATAAGTATTTAAGTAGCTCTCTTTTTTTCAAAATATAGTTGTTCATATTATATTTATATGTACTGACTTGTCCATATTTTTCAATATAAAGGTCTGAAATTGCTGTTTGAGTAGATAAGAATGAATGTTTAGTCAATAAAATTTAATGATTATTTTTGTGTTTGTATAGTTAATTTCTACTGTACTAGATTTTCCTATCTATAATCCATCTCACATTGACCCAATTATTTTGTTTATTTTTGTTTAGATTTTGGATTTATTTTAGGAACAAGTGTAATAAATGCCTGATTGATTCTACAGTATTTCGCTCCGCTCTACCTACCTTTGCTGCAGCAGGGATTTCTTTCAAAAGCACAAATATACGATCGTACTTAATTATTTTATGTATTTATAATATCTTCAACTTATAAAACCCTTATTTATCAGCCGGGGGTTAAAAATACAGATTTAATTTTTCCGAAAGGGAGCCCGGCACACATGTTCCTACTAATATGCATGGTGTGTTTAAATAACAATTAGATTTTACATAAATTATGAAAGGGAAGCCGGCAAGGCTCGGATTATATGGAGCCATCGCCGCTGACCTTCACGCAGACGACACTGTGGACACAGCTAGTATGTCGATTAGCCTCGGTAGCCGTTCGTTTAATTCGGCAACTTTTATTAATCCCGCCAGCTGCCCCTCTAGAAAACCCAAAGCTACAATGTATCAAAAGGAATGACAATATTGTATGAAAAGAGTTAACATATTCTTACCATATTATATATAAAATCTTCTTATACATATTACAATACTTATGATAACTTTAAATTTTGAAGGAAGAAAAAATTTATTGACAACGTCTTAAAAATGGGCGACCTGCTATGACTAAAATCCTATTCATATTTTAATTTTACAATGTTTTATATAATCGGACATCAAAATTCTTGTGATAAAATTAATATTAATGAAATATGAAACAAAAGACATGTTTTATTGCAAGACAGTTGTTGAGACAAGGCATTAAAACGACCATAACATACGATCCAACAAAGAGATTTCGTAAGTAGTGTAATATTAAGAATTTAAGCACGCTCTCTCATATCACGCTCTAACCATGAACGCAGCGTTTGTGAGGAAACACGAATGACATTGGAATAATAATTTCTAATTGGTGTGGCATTTGGCCTGGCATAATAACGGTAGTTTGGAGTTTGGACTTTTACCGTATTTGCAGCCAATCCTAATTGCACAGAAAACCATAGTTTGAGTTAATGGCACAATATATTGGGCTGTTCATAGGATAAATATATTTTTCACGATTATTTTAATTTGAGTACCTATCCCATAATATAATAATATGGGATCCCATAATATCCCATAAGACATTCACATAGTATGTTCAAATAAGGACCTAGCTATTTAAGACGGTCAATCTGTTTGCAGAGATTTATTTCGAAAGACAAAATAGTGGCCTGTCTCAACAGCTTCCTGTTTCTGCAACACTTCTGCAGTCCGATAAACAAGCAACAGTCGTTCTTCTCGGCACTGTGCACTTTAGTAAACAATCGGTGGAGGATGTGACTAAGGTAAAATGATTGTCGTAAATGATTGGCAGGAAAAGAAATACAAAAACACTAGGATGAATTTTGAAAATCTGGGTTTCTCAGTATCTTTAGACTGAGAAAATCAGATTTCAAATAGTGTGGCGTATCAAGGCACAGGACGTATAGCTCGTCCACATTACTATTAATATCGGCGTGCAAAACGTCCTGTGCCTTGACTCGCAACACGTCGCAGTTATATACAACTCTATGGATGAGATAGACGATAAAATAACAAAAAACAACAGGTTTCATACAGAAACTGGGGAAGAAGAAAGTAACTCGTAAGAATATGCCTGCAGGAAAGAAACTAAATATCTTAGCCTGCCAGAATCAAAATTTGAGACATGAAAAATATACTAGCGATGCAAAAAAACTTATTCTAAACAAGGCTATTTGCGCAAATCGGTCTTAATATTTTACTTTAATTTTAGATAGTAAAGGTGCTCAACCCAAATGCGATATTAGTAGAACTATGTCGACAAAGAGTGTCACTTTTGGAATTAGATGACAAGAAGTTTTTGGAAGATGCTAAAAATTTCGACTCAAGAAAGTTAAAGTTAGTTCTGTCTGAATTTATATCTACATTTTCTCATGTCACGCTTTAATTTCAAATTCCTGCTGCTGTCTTGCAGAGAGCAGTGAAAGGTCAAAAGCTTCGTGTCTGGCATGTTACATGCTATGTTATTAAAAACATATGCTGATATTGCCAAAGAACTTGGAGTAGCGCCGGGAGGAGAGTTTCGAAGAGCGTACCATGAGGTAAGGTAACTAGAGTAACTGTTTTGTAGGTGTGAACCATACCGCAATATGCGTAAATATAAGTTAGTAACAAATTTTGGAAATAGTTTCTTACCTATATATGACATTTTATTACGATGTATAAAAACGCAATCAAAATTTAAATTACCTCAAGGGAGAGCGGGTGCTACACTATTGATTTGAATGCATGATTTTTTTTACTTGCCATTAATTTTATAAGAGCAACTGAATTAAGAGTAAACAAATTAGTGGATAGATTAGTGGTCCAAATATCATTTTGCTATAAAAAGCTCCGATAAAATTCTTATGATTTAATTATTACGCTTTATAAAGTGCCTATAACTTCTATAGGTCTGCCTATATAAATAGAGGTAGATAAATATTCGTTTATTATATCTATCATTCGCGTAGACATGAATCATTCCATATTTCGCACTCTTAATAAAATAATGACCTATTTCAAAATTGATAATTTGTGGCAGTTGTCGGAAAACTATATTTTGTTTGTAACCTATTTTGAAGTTGCTATAAACTTGAGCTTATTAAAGATAGGTAAATAATGAAACCTATAGCATGAAATAAATGCGAAAAAACTAAAAGGTCGCATACAGAAATTGGTTGTTTGACGATTCCCACAAATTGGCAATTTTGGAATGGGTCATTATTTAATAAGAGTGCGATTTGTGATTAATAATTATGAAAAATTATATTTCAGATGAAAAGATTCCAGGTTGTAAACTGTTTCTCGGTGATCGACCAATACAGATAACGATAGCGAGAGCGTTTCAATCGTTGAGCGTGTATGAACTTGGACAAGTGCTTTATCATCTCACAACCACTAACCCCAAGCCACTGGAGTATGTTTTCTTCTAGTAAATATTATGATAATAATTATTATTGTACCAAAATTTTATGGTACCTATCTATTTTGTTCTGTATTTTCATAAGTTAGCAAATGAGTAGTTAGGTGCGTGTAAGGTATTTATTGACTGCATGGATGGCGTAGTTGTATTGCGTAGGTACACGGTAAGAGTTATGAGTATGAATACTGCGTAGTGGGCTGGGATTTTCTATCTTAAAATTACTCAGCCGCCGCTTGGAGTAAGGAAGTTTCGCCTCCGTGCCTCGCATTGCCGTCTAACCAAACTAAGAGCGTGAAGGGACAGAGTGTGCACCTGAATGTTGCGCACACACTTGTGCACTACATAAGTATAATATTTCCTGCGTTCAGATTGGCCACCGAGGTAGAAATTCGGCTAGTAGGGATTTTATTTATTTTTATCTATTGACGTTTGATAAGTAATTTTCACCACCCTTATTTTCTAAAAGAATTGTGGATACACTGCTGGATTGAGAGAAAAGAAGTAGAGTTAAGGAATGACTTCGGGGTTTTTTGGTCTGCCGCCTATAATATTCAACTAAGTATATTTAGCTAAACGCACCAGTATCTAAGCCATCTCTTTTAGATTTGAAGTAGAAATTTTAGAACTTACTTATGGATAATTTAATTCTTCTAGTAAAGATCAACTAGAAAAATACAAAGATAAAGACTTTGTTCAAGCGCAATTTGAAGAGATCACTAGGGATGTGCCTGCATTTAAAAAGATATTTCATGTATTTGTCGACGAGAGAGATAAGTGCCTTGCCTATTCTTTACAAGAATGTGTTCGTACTGGCAAGTATTTATTTTGACATTTTAATGTAATTTAAATAACCATGGGAATGCCATAACTGTCACGAATTATGTACATAATTTAAATCCTACTACTTAATATTTATTACAAATGCAAAAGATTGTGAGGATGGATGTATGGATGTATGTATGTTCCTCTTTAACGAATAAAGTGTTGAACTATACTATATAATTCAAACAAACCTACACAAAAAATATACTGACACGGTAAGCCTATTGTAGGCACTAATATTTAATTCTATGAGAATTGAGAAGTATTGTGTTAATGTAACATTATTATTATTATCAAGATTTAGAAGCAATTAAGATTCCTTGATTGCTTCTAAATCTAATTGTTTGAGTTACAAGTTAGGTTCTTTTATTTGCTATTGCTTTTGTTTAAGTAGTAGAGCATCCACGAGTATTGGCTGTGGTGGGCATGGGACATGTTGATGGAATTGCTAAGTACTACGGCAGAATGAAACAAGAGGATATTGTGCCTTTACTTTTGTAAGTAAATTCGTTTGTTTAAGATTTAGCCCGCGAAAACCTTTAGGTACCTAAGCAGTAAACTGCTAAACGAACTAATTTTCTTTTTAATTTAAGAAAACTTCAACGTCCTCTATCATGCTGGGTGCCTTTAAGACATTTTGTTTTAAATTTGAGTAATAGGTACTACTTTTGGACTTGTTTAGTTATGTATATTTAGGACATAGATACTTAACGTTCGTATTTTGTCGGTTTCACGTTTCGTTCGAAATTCACACCCAAGTTATCTTCTGTTACTTCAAGTTAACTATACCTATACCTAATTAGTGTCCGACTGAAGTTTCGTCTTTGGCCACCTTCGGCAAAAAAAACCATCTTCGGCACATATGGGCCGCAAGACCGCAGGTTCCTAGCAAGCGTCGAAATCGACCGAAATAAATAAATAATCGTTCATATTATTTTGGACTAAGTAATTGCAATATAATATATTATACCGTCAATATAAATAAACCTTTCAACGTTAAAGTTTTAATTTAATTGTAACTTATAGCTAGGGCTTTCAATTTCGCAGTCTATCTTCAATCTATATATTTGCGAGATCTAATGTCATTTTCCAGTCCCGCGTGTTTCTAGATAATTATCCGTACAGGTTCCCCCGGGAATTGTGGAACTCATTTGGCATGTACTTATATAGCAGAAAAGAAGTTGAACATTATATGTTTTATTCGCAAACATTTTAAATTGAATGCTGACCCTAGGAATTCTCGGTAGTGCGAGATTGGAAGACTTATTTGTAATCAATTTTGGACTAGGTAAAATTCTTGCGATATTTAAGCCTACGGATTCGGCCGAAGGTTGTAGTGATAGCCGTTTAATCGGTTTCGGCTTCGGTTGCAAATCGATCTCCGGTCGGATACTAAACGTTAAAAAATACGAAGGTTAAGTTACCTGGATTTAATCGACAACTACAGATTTAACTTAAGTTCTTTGTCGTTTAGTTCTACCCTCTACTATCGCTAAGCATTGGCGTTCAATTTCAACTATCACAATGTTTATTTTTTATTTTCAGTGCCTAGGTTTTTTTTCATCGACACTTTACCAATACGTTATAGATAGTGTCCATAAAAAGGTGAGAAATTCCCAAAACTAAGTACCTAACCATAAATTTTTTTTCAAGCATGTACGTAACTGAAATCGAATATTTTGAGGGACAGTTCTACTAAATTAAACCAATGAATGAGTTTACAAAGTTTACTAGTACTTCACAAATTTTTGGAACCCAGTTTTTTAACGCAGCTTGCGATTTTGATGAGGGAGAATCACGTAAAACCGGAAATAAACCAACACCAAGGTGCACTCAGCCTGTACCTGACGCAAGGCCCCGTGCAGGGCAATAAAAACTGGGGCGAGGCTTCGAGCCGAGCAGAAAGCTCACGCGATCTATGCGATTTTAACTATTTCGTAGACATCATGTTAAAATAACGTCGTACATGGCATCTCGAGAGGCCCCTGTAAGCGCCGGACCTAGGGTGATTGCCTGTTTCATGATACCTATTTATTGCAACTTTTAGGTAAATACATGATTTGCTTTAAAAATATACAAAACAAAATCGAGCAACAGCCCGGGATCTCGTGGTATACGGGGCCTTGTACGGTGCCTTAGCTGAAGACTTGTAGTTTTTCTTGTGGTGACTACGAAATTGTTGAAATAAGGAACCTTTTGCACGTGACCCAGAGCCTGGCGCCGTGCGTCGGTATAGCAGCCATTGCACCGAATACAAATCGTCAGTAAAATAATGACCACTTGAAATTACTTATATTAAATTTTTATTCCGTTCAGAGTATAATAGTTTAATACACGTTAGATCAAATTATCTATTATCTTTTAATCATAAGTAGGTACGCATACCTACTTAGGGGCCGTTCAAGTATTACGTAACGCAATTTGGAGGGGAGAGGGTTCTAGTAAAACGTTACGATGCGTTACAGGGGCGGGAGGGGGGTTTCGTACAAAGAGCTATGTAACATAGTTGTTTAAAATTTTTAAAATAAAGATATTTTAACGATCTTCCGGTATTTTGCATGAAATTATTGTGATTAGAAAAAAAAAATTAGAGTTACGTAACTTTTGGAGGGGGGGCGGGGCACAGTGGAAAACGTTACGGCGCGTTACATGGGGGGGGGGGGGGGTCAAAAGTCTTCACAAATTGCGTTAGCCTACGTAATACTTGAACGGCGCGAAGTCATATAGGTAATTTTTTATTTTTTATGCCGTATAAGTAGTTCCTTATTAAATAAACCTAGGTATATTTTGATATATTGTTTCAGTCTACCACCTCCGCCAATATATTCCATAATATTAAGAAAAGGAATGAAGTACACATTTTATTTTTTGGTATTCTCTTTTTTTTATAGACTAATATTTGGCTAAATAAAGTGATTTTATTAAAGTGTTATTTATTAAGTATATCATCTGATTTTGTGTTAAAGAAAAATAGCCAGGTATATATTTTCTATGTAAGTTGGTCAGAATATGTAGATACATATATAGTATGGATACTAGTACGACGTGACTTGGCGTAAGATGCTAGTGGCTCTCTGCTATATCCTTGCTACGTATTAGGTATGGTGCGGATATTCGCATCCGTAACCGCTGAACTTCCGCATTAATTATGACATCCGCTTTTGCACATTAATCGAAACAGAATTACATTAGGAATGTGGATGTGTTTTTTTTCGAATGTATGCAGCATGAAACTTGGCGAAATAGGCCAAAAAAAATCGACATTGCACTCTGTATTGAATACTTACTAGCTTTAGCCCGCGACTCCGCGCGCTGGTTTTTTTTCCAGAATAAATATTTTCCTGAGATTAAATACTTTTATTAGGCTACTGCATATATAATAGCACTCAGGAGTCTGTGTTTGTAATGTAATTAATGGATTTTTTTAAAATCTGTTTAGTAAGTATTTCCAGAGATTCGTCCCTACAAACTTTTTCTCTTTATATAATTTTTTTTTGGAAAATATTATTAAATAAGTAAATCGAAGTATACATCATTGTTATCATCATTGTCATAGGAAGTTCATTGATCCCTTTACTACAAAAAAAAACATGGGGGCGATAATCAATAAACTCTGAAGGCGGTTTGGACGACTCAGGGCCGTAGCTGGGGGGGGGGGGGGGGCATTGTGGGGCAATGCCCTACCTTAAAATACTAATGCCCTACATTAAAAATCAAATAAATTTTACATAACTACTCAATCAAAATATATGGAGCAGCGGGTTTTTTATTTCACTATTTGGAAGTTGGTCCCATGGTAAGAGTTGTTCAGATTTATGGGTGGAATAACCTCTTACAAGATTTAAGGGAATTTTGTTATAATTTATATAGTACCCTAACAATTATGTAAGTATTAACCTGACTCATTCACGTTGACAAGTCAAGAAAGCAAAAAATGATTGACCAGATTAGATCTAGTAACATTTTTACTTCCGCCCTAGTTGTAACCATAGCTGCCCTACCTTAAATTCAAGTCTAGCTACGGCCCTGTTTGGACTGCCTTATCGGAGTCGAATTTTTTTCCTTATAAAAAGGTATCCAAATGCCGAAAAGTGGTACAAAGTGGTAGTACCCACAGTGGATGTCGCAGACATACCAATTGCAGTTCCTTTAGTTTAGCGGCCGTCTGTAGTGCAATGTTTGGTCTAGCGTTGTCTTAAAGTAGCAGTGGCCTATAGAGATTGACCAGCCTAAGTTGTTTAGCCGCTAGTTCCTCCATCATAGTTTGCAATTGCTGACTATAGATATCTGCCGTAATCGTTTGGCCACATTTTAAAAATTGTAGTGAACAACACCGGCCCTAGTCAACCATACACTAACAAGTAATTTTTTTAGTAGGTAATTTTTCGCTTGGGGCGTGCACCACCTCCGATAATCGCACAGGATCCACTTTTCATAGCAGGAAGTGATTCGATTTAAATCCTTTCAATATTGTGTATGGAAAAATATGAAGTATTTTACATTGGTGTTTTGCTATTTAACGGTAGCGCAAAAAGTTTTTAGATAAGCGCAAATTATTTATATGACAATTTTTCCAAAGTCCGCTGTACCTATATAATCGTAGAAGTTTTTCCCACTCACGCCGAAGCCTGCAGCTAACTCTGAAGTGGTTTGTGGTGGATCCGCTTCAATAGCCTCTAATTCCTCATTATATACACCTTGGTTTCCGGCTGTCCACAGGGCTTATACTGAAGGTCGAAATTTCCAGAACGAAAACGTTGTAACTAAAACTGTATCGTGTTTTCTTTTCAATTACCAACACCATACACATCATTAATCCTTCGATCCTACTCATACTCGTAAATATGGCGATAATTCATGTTTTCCATTGTGTGATATGAAAAACGACAGAGAAAAAACTTATTAGGAAAAAACAAGTAAATGACTTTTTGAAACTCAATAAGTACATAAGTTAAATGCATTTATATAATATTATGTATTTTAATGTGGAATTCTTAACCAAAGAGGAGATATTAAACAATAAAATCAAAAGAAATGACTCATCTATTTTTATACCGCCTGTAGTTTCCTCAGATATAATAAATATTATAAGTAATTTAAAAAATAAAAATAGTACTGGTCCAGATAGAGTATCAACAAAAATAATTAAAAGTGTTTCTCTAACAATAGCTGCTCCTCTTAGTCGCATTATTAACCTTTGTATACTTAAGGGAGTATTCCCATATAAATTAAAGCACTCAATAATAAATACCTTTAAAATAAAAAGAATTGACCAAAAACCCTTGCATAAAAAAGAAGATAAACAAATAATGAAAAATTATAGACCTATTGCTCATTTATCAGTCTTTTCAAAAATTTCGAGAAGGTAATTTATAATTCGTTTTATTGCTTTTTGGAGAAATTCAATATTCTTTGTGAAGAACAAAAAGGTTTTAGAAAAAATAAAAACATTGATAGGGCCATTTTTGACTTTTTAAAAATTATGGTAGATAACGTAGACAATATTCATGGATATGACAAAAGCATTCGACTTTGTCAATCATGATTCTTCTACATAAATTGGAAGCTTATGGCATACGAGGTAATGCATTACAGCTTATATCGTCCTATTTAAGCAATAGAACTCAACATAGCGAAATAACAAAAATCTGTTCAATTTCTAAACTAGAAAAGACATATGCTTCTAATTCACGAAAAATTACATGTGGTATACCACAAGGAAGTGTCCTTGGGCCACTTTTATTTTTAATATATATTAACGATTTGCCACAATATTATCAGCTATTCTTACAATAAGAGAGGTTAGAAATAATAATAATAATAGCAGGCAGATGTTCTTTTGTTCCCTAATGGTCCCTTGGGTATTTGGGTATTAATGAGTACAAAAAAAAGTATTATGAACCTTATAAACACACGTTCTGATGACGTTGCAATGGACATTGCTTAACATTGAATTTCTTAACATTTTCGCTTATAACTTTTTATTTATAGTTTTACGACAAAAGTTACTAGACCACAGTTGTAGAGAATTTAATTTGCAACAAAAAATGTTTATACATTTATTTTGTCAGATAAATAGTTTAAGAGATACATCGTAAAAACCATTTCAACCCCTATTTTCAAAATGGCGGCCGTGGGACAAGGGTGGCGACCCCACAAACTTGGTTTTAGCTTTAGACTGACCCCCCCTACACTTCAAAAAAATAAAATTGCGTCCTCTAAAAAACGCAACCCCAAATGTAACTTTTCAATGGACTAAACTTATCCTATAAGCCTCTTTGCAGATGACAGTACAATAACAATAAAATGTATGAACTACTCAACATATGAAACAGAAATAAATAATGCTCTAAATCAGATTATTACATGGCTATAAAATAATCAACTTAAAGTTAATTTGGAGAAAACTACAGTCATGCATTTTTCTCAAAAAGCCAAAAAAAGTAATGACATCAAAATTAAATATCAGGAGCATATTATAAGGGACACCGACAATACATACCCCCTTATTCATAAACGTTTTTTATCTAAGGACGGAGTAAAGCTGTGATAACAAGCCTGTTTCTCAGTGCCCAACGGCACTGAGAAATAGACATAGGGCCGTTGTGATTGGTTATTATTGTTGTATTTCAATATTAGCCAATCACAACGGCCCTACGTCTACGCACTGCGAAGACTGCCATGCCGTCAGCACTGAGAAACAGACTTGTTATCAGAGCCTTACTCGGTCGTTAGATAAAAAAAGTTTATGAATAAGGGGGTAAGTTTTTAGGAGTACACATAGACAACAGATTAACATGGAAAAAACATACTCAAATGTTATGCAAAAAACTACACAAGTATTCATATGCCCTTCATCAATTTTCCAAAATAGTAGATAAAAAGGCAGTTTTGACTGCATATCACGGATCTGTCGTTAGTAACTTACGTTTCGGTATAATATTTTGGGGTAATTCCAGTGATTATAAATCCGTTTTTGCGGCACAAAAAAGATGCATACGCGCAATTTGCGGTTTAAGTCAAAAGATAGCTGTGTGCCATACTTTAAGTCGCATAAACTTTTAACTTTAGCATCCCTTTATATATATGAAGTTGCCATTTTCGTAAAAAGGAATCCTAATTTATTTATTATAAACTCCCAAATACGTACTTGCAAATTAAGAGGGGACAATCTCTTAAGTATTGAAGTCTCTAGAACCACCTTAAAACATAAGAGTATATACTGTATGGCAATTAAAATATTTAATAAAGTACCCGAAAACATAAAAAATCTAAACATGCAAACATTTAAAACAAGGCTACATACATTACTTATAGAAAAGTGTTACTACACTATACAAGATTATTTACAAGATTCACTCATTGTTATTACTACATAATGTGTTACTGCTAGAAGAATATTATTGAAGATACAGTTATCCTACTTAACAACTTAATATTTATTGACCTGTTAATACTTAAAATTAAGAAGGATTATTGTTTTGTTTAAGCTATAAATATACTAAGTTTATAATTCTGTATACCTATTCATATATATTTTATTTGTTCTGCCAAAGGTTACGTATTTGCTTTAAACTTATTACTTAAATTCTAAACTAGATCTAAGCATCTATTTTCCAAACATTTATATGCTACGAAAGCAGATGTCGGCGAACTCTATGGTAATTACTTAAGACTAATGTACCTATTTACCCGATATCATGAATAAAAAAAATTGAATTTGAATATTTCAAATCAAAGTGGCCAGTGGGTACTTTTTTTTTTGATTCGCGGAGAAAGTTCCTTATTACTACCGCCCAGCCTTCGTGGGGGGCGACTGAGCGGTTATGCTGGGGTAACCGTGCCTTACGGCCCGGCGTTGAGCCGCCCGGATTTGATGGTGACCCTCGGGCGACCGCCGGGCCGAGTCCCTAACCCTATATATAACTTAACTTATGCACGGCCTACCCGCTAAAACTCCGCGGTGGCCCTCTTCGGCGCATCAGGGACGGCTGCGGGCTTCCTCTGACGTTGAAGTGTCTAGTCTGCGACCGCAGCCGCCCCTGCGCGGTGCTGCCTTGCGGCCCGTCTCCTATGGGGGGGCTCAGAAGCCCCCGCGTACCGAAGGACGCCCTCGGCGTCTACGGCAGCGTGAGACCAACTACACACACTGCCGTCCAACCCGGGGGTTAACCGACAAATGTGCAAAGATGCACAGAAATGCACTAGGGCGGACAGCCCCCTGCTGCCCGCCGACGACCCCCTTCGTGGCCCCTATTAGTCGCCTCTTACGACAGGCAGGGGATACCGTGGTGGAATTCTCCAAATGCTCCCATTCCACAGGGCGGGGCCAGTAGGTACCTACGACATAATGCTTATTTCATATTGTAAGGACCTAATAATAAATGAAGAATTAATGATAAGTATATGATATAACGATGTTTTTTGATGATATTTTATAGTTTTGCGTGCCTGCCAATTCTTATGTTAATTTGTTTTTGCCATATTGAAAAGATTTAAGGAGGTACTTACTCCAAAAATTGCCAGAGAAATCGCTAAATACTTGTGCGGCCAAACACAAATTAGCTAAAATGGCAGCATTGCCGTTATCGAAGTCGACCTGTGGTAGTTCAAACTTTTTAGTGTGGGCCACCGCGCAGGATAATTATAGATAGGCTGAACTGCAAAGTTACGCAGGAATGAATAAAGAAAGAAGAGAAGTATGCAATTGAAACAGTAAAACAATGTAATTTCTATTCACCCTTGCATCCGCATTCACCCTATTTTTATATCATTAAAATATCTAGAACCTTATAAATGATATGTGCTTAAATCGGAACCCAAAAGACCGGCTGCCATACTCCAAGACACTGTGAGCTCATTCTGCGCAGGTCGGACCACCAAGAGCAAAAAAAAAAAGTTGTATAATTGTAAAATGTAGGTAAATATTTTAACTTTGACTTTGTGGATGTACAACACCTCAGGCTAAGTCCTCCCCCGTGACCATGAAGGCTGCAAAGTCTTCGAAACGTCGGGAGAAAAAGTAAAATATTTAAACTGCGATAAAATCTGATAAATAGTTTAATTTTAATGTCTAACATTCGCGTAAACATAAGAAGTCATTATTGTAATCTGCTGGATACAGACATTTAAGTCGTATACTATTTTTTCTCAACAATCGTGTTTTTTGTGGTTACTCAATTACGTTTGGAAGTAATATAAAACATTATATTGTGGTATTACTGGCTTCAAACTGACGTTTGAGTTTTGACAGATAAGTTTATTTGGTTTAAAATTTGGAATATAAACATAGTAGATAATAAAGGTATTTATAATAATTTTGATAAGGTACATAAATTTTACGTATTATTTCCTTTTCTAATAATGTTTATTTATGTACTTTTTATGTGTTTCTTACAAATTATTATAACACACAATAAAGAAAGTGGCTGCGGTTGTAATATAGATCGTGAACAAAGTGAAAACTTAGGAAATGGAGATATATTTAAATCTCTTGAAAAAACCGACCAGTGTTCAATAGAATTTAAAAACAATGAATTGGAAAATGAAGTTGAAGATATGGTCCTCATTCCAGCAGGAGAATATCAAGTGGGGACTGACGAAATTATAATAGAAAGTGACAAAGAAGGGCCGAAACGTTTAGTGGAATTGAACGGTTTTTATTTAGATAGATATGAGGTTTCTAACAGAGATTTTAATAAGTTCGTTACAATTACGAAGTATATCACGGAAGCAGAGAAATTTGGTGATAGTTTTGTGTTTACTTTATTTTTAAACAACACATTTAAAGAGCAGTTAAAAGATTTTCGTGTTATACAAGCAACGTGGTGGTATAAAGTTACAGGAGCTAACTGGAAAAGTCCACATGGTCCGGATTCAAACATCAAAGGTTCAGTCATTTCAATATTAAATTAATTCTAGCAGGTATTGTTAGAATATAAATTATATTAATTCTTCTGATTAATTAATATTGGGTATGTAGTATTAATATACCATATCAGATACAAAATTAATATAATATTGTAATTTTATTACCTGTATGTTACCATAAGTACTGTAAATTATTGTAGTAATAACTTTCAGATGTAATGGATCACCCAGTAACACATGTCTCATGGAATGATCGCGAAGGCTTATTGCAAATGGCGAGGGCAAGGCTGCCTACTGAGGCAGAGTGGGAAGCAGCTTGCAGAGGTGGACATGAGGACAGGAACTATCCTTGGGGTGATAAACTATTTCCAGGACGGAAACACATGTAATTTTCAGAATTCGTAACTTTTCAAATATTAATTTTCTTAAATAATTATTCAAATGTCTTTATTGCATATTTATATTTCATCTTCTTTATTGTTGAATTATTTTAGACTTAAATTTTAGGGCTAACATCTGGCAAGGGACATTTCCACATTACAACTCAGCTAAAGATGAGTATATCGGCACAAATCCAGTTCAATTATTTCCTCAAAATGAATTAGGACTCCATAATATGGCTGGAAACGTTTGGGAGTGGACTGAAGATAACTGGCTTGATAACAATGTAAGTCTTATTTCCTTTTAATACTTCATACTAGATATTGGGCTAGGCCTTGTCCAAGTGAAAAACCTTTACCACTATAAAACTCCCTAAATAACTAGCAATCTACAGCACCATGCATGCAACATCAGTAGTGCTACAGAATAACAATTCCAATATATTCCTTTAGTAACCATTTCCAGGACGACAGTGTCCTTTAATTATATGTTAATCTATAGCATGGTCTATCCATATGTCAAATTTTATCAATTTTTTCAGTATTTTTGTTTTTGCATTTAACAAATGTTCAAACATTTTTACATTTGTTACATAGGTAAGATTGTGAAGATAATATTATTGATGAATTTATCAACAAGTAGTGTGTGTCCATATCTGACGAACGCCTCGCTAACGCCGTCCAATGCCGCTAATATGGTGATGGCGCACCAGCTCTATTATTCTATTATTTACGAGTTACATGGATGTTAGTATTGTACTACAACAAAAGCTACAGTTATGTTTTCGCCGCATTCGATAAAAGTAACCTTACGACGAGGTGTATAAATCGCGAAGTGAACAAAGTGTGTGCTAGCTGCACTAATGCGTTATGTGAGTCATCAAGTGAAGATGTGTGCAAACAGTTGCAGTAACAATACTCATGCGCAAGGCGTTCGCAGCTCATTCCTCATATTTGGATGCAACATGACAAATGCAATGCAAATTTCATTAAATATTTTTTATAAGATGCCTAAATGGTTTACCTTTAATTTCTATTCTCCTTTAGACACTTTTCCAATTTCCAGGAGAAAAGTGTCTTTCTATACAAATAAAATATTCATATTCTAATATTAGACATTTCACAAATTATTTTGATTTTTCAGTCCAAAGAAAAAGTAAAGAAGGGTGGTTCTTACTTGTGCCACCACTCGTATTGCTATCGCTACAGGTGTGCGGCGCGTTCACATAATACTGAAGACAGTTCAGCAGGAAATTTAGGATTTCGATGTGCTAAGTCTGTATAAAATGTAGATATTTTTTTATATTATACACTTAGTTTCAAAAGCAGTACTTAAAGTATAGTGTATGTGTAAGTAAAAATATTATGATAAACAGGACTTGTGTTTCTAAAACTTACTTAATATATTGTGTTCCTATCATATTGTAATATGTTGGCCTCTTAGAGGAAAATTTTATTTGTACAGGCCTAATACAATTTATAATTATCATTACAGTATAGTGCTTAAGAAAATAATAAATTAATCATTTCATTAGGTAATTTGAATGAAAAAAATATTTCTTTCTATATTTCTTTATTTCTTTCTTAACTAGTAAGCACCAAGTACCATGACAGAAATTATACTATATCAATTAGATAATATTTATAACTTATTGTGAAATACTTTTATGATAGATAATTTAGTAGGGTATGGTTCAATGATATCTTTTGACATACACATAACTTTAGATAAATACTCATAATTATGTTTGTTGATAATATTCCATATCTATATATTTGTTTAAATCAAGATTTTCAAAATCACTGCCATTTTTGTTTGCCAATGGAGTGACGTTGCATGAGGACTGTGTCCCTTTTTACGAAAATTACGCGAACGGAAGAGTATGAAATTTGGCATGGTTAAATTTAATATGTTACTAGTGGAAAAAGCTAATATTTTTTATATTACACGCTTCCATGCGTTTGACACACATGTGCCTACTACATACACACTTTCGGTTACCTATAAAGTGTGCGGTAAAAGTTTACATCGAGAAGAAATTAATATTATGATATATGAGTCTTACTGAATTTTAAATAACACTATTTTATGGATTTTACCGCGTTTTTCTTATTATAATTTTCTCCCGACGTTTCGAAGACTGCAGTCTTTGTGGTCACAGGGCGGACTGAGGTGTTGGTCATCCGAAAAGTCAATGTAACAATATCTACCTACATTTTATAATTGTGTGTTTATAACTTTATGCAGGATTTGTGATAATTTTAACTCATTGTAGTTTTGTAATTTAAGTACAAATAATTAACAAAAATTCGGACTGCACATTTCGGTTTTTCCTTTACTACATACCCCTTTTTTAGTAATTAAAGCTATTCGTGTATATTAATACGCAAAGAGAAAACGTTACAACGTTTTCTCTTTGCGTACAAGCAATACACCGCTCGATCGAGATTTGGCACGATTGTAGTTCACTAGAGTGCAGAAAAATAAAATGCCTTTACTCGATTCGACTGCTTCGGTGTTGTATTTGTACTTTGAAGTCTTGGGTTCGAATCCCGGGTCGGGCAGTGATATTTGAATTTTTTTATTCAGTGTCTGTCCGGAGTCTGGAATTTGTACCTGATATGGCGGTAGGCTCGCCCTCTATTACATCATGGAAAAAACTCATACACACACTCGAATGCAAATCGATATTTCGTTACTTTCCATTGCTTTCGAAGAATATTCTGAAGGGGTCATTTTGATAAAACAACATATGTTTACATTCTTCAATTAGATAATAAATACCAGCGAGAACACATGAAAATGAGATATCCGAAGTTATTTTACTTATAATTTATTTGCATATTTTTGTATAAAAATTACAATTGGTACATAAACTGATTTTCGTTTGATTAATGAAACAAACATTATAATATTTACAAAATGGCGAGCATTAATATATGACCGGCTGCTAACGAAAGCAGTTAAATGATCCGATTACAATAAGCACCTTATAATTTTGCTAAGTACACAAAACAAAACGGAAGACTAAAAACAAGGAAGAACTTTGAAAGCTACTGCTATATAAAACCCGTTATCGATTTGATCTTATATACATAATTTTGGTATAAATAAAAGATAAATTAAACAAAATAAATAACCAACACAACCACTTTAGTGTCATAATAAACTAAATCTACAAAGAATGTTAGATTAAAGTTAAAACACTGTAATTGTACTTAATAAGAGAAGATTACCAGTCATGTGAGGTTTACAAGAAAGGTGCCATCTCTTCAGTGTAACTGTTAGAGCAACAGTTCGGGCAGCTGCGAGTAACAACTGCTTTGTATACTTTCACTAAACATACAAATGTATGCTGTAACATTTCATTTACAAATTAATTGACATTTACATTTGAAATACTGTTGGGTCATGGATTACATTTGTTAATCAGGATTTCCTATTTATTTCAAAATACGTTTATTTTACATGAACATTGCAAATATAACAAAATATAATAGCACCTCTCGTAAAAAAAGAACCGCGTCTTTAATTGTGACTGCATCATTCCAGACACCTAACACTAAGTCTAAAAGCGACATCGCCACAACTGGATAAAGTATAAAACGCTATGCGATCACATATCTAGCCATATCTCAACATGGATAAAATAAAATGTACACCGTCGACACCGCCTATATATGTACACTAGATGAATCACTTGTAACACTAGGAGTCTAGGGCCAGCACCCCACGAGCGGTCCGTCGGCGCGGCGGCTATGAATCACAGAGTAGTAGGGAATGCTAACTGCGTGCGAGGGCGCGGCGGCGCGGCGTCAGTTGCCGGCCGCCAGCACCGTGCGCGCGCGCGCCACGCCGTGGCCGGCCGCGTGCGCGTGCGCGTGCGCGTGCGCCGCGTGCCCGTTGCTGAACCCGTTCTTCAACGACCCGTTCTTGTACGTCATCTCTTTGATCTCCGTCGTCTCGGGCTGCGGAGATTTGGCTCGCACCTGTCACATTAAATAATCTTTTACATATCCACTATACAAAACCAGTAATTCACAAAATCAGTAGTTAGTTTCTTAAAACAGTCACAATTATAAAATACAAATAATCAAATCTTGATAAATTTTCAGCATATGATATATTTAAAAACACTCGTGCGGGTGACCAGTCCTCTCACGCCAAACGTGTTGTCACAAAAATGCTACGTATGTTAATATGAAACGCAAAACCACGTATGATTTGCCGCTCTAATAGCTGTAGCGTTTATTTTAACACACGAAGTGTGCCTTCGTACCCTTCATACGCTTGCAGGAATAGATTTTATTACCACAGTTACCACCCACTGAAATTGTAAATCATATACAATTATTTAAAATTTATACCCTGGGTTTAGAGTAAGAGTTGTTGTAGAAGTCTTTGAAGAGGAAGAAGAACATGACTGCGTGCATGCCGATCCACCAGACGAATGCGCGCGGGTAGTCGCATTCGATGAACAGCAGTTGGAATGCGTGCACCATGATGCCTACGAACTGCACCTGAAGATTAAACGTGACATTTTGTTACAACTGAGTCTTGTGTACCACAGCATTTACTATTTCTACTCTGCGCAGCAGAATACAATTTGTATGCATAAATAAATTAACATGTTCCGATTTAAGTGACATTGTAGCTAACTGGAATTATTAGGCATATTTAATATCTAATGTGAACTGCCTAAAGGTTGAGAGTACAGTGCAACTATTAATGAGGTTAGTGTTTAGATTACCATCCGTGTGGCTCACTACACACCAGGCGTGTTCCGCATATGCTACGTAAGTTAAAATGAGCGTAACGAGCATGTGGCTAACAAAACAGGTGTATTCTCGTAGCTACGCAAGTCACACGGTATGTGTTTTGTCACAGTTTTAGCACCTTCTAAAACACGCCTCATTGGTGAATAAGAAGAGTATGGGGTGGCGGTGGGCAGCATATAATTCTTGGTTTTGATTCCGCAATTTATATCGGGTACTATGATTGATGCACACTCGGCCCAAATTTATGAATCGGGTGTCGATAAATATGGTGATGGGTTACACTCTAAACATTCCATTTTTTTTAAATCCGCCACTAATTATGCGACTGGTTAAAGATAAATCGAATATAGTTGGCAGGTACCTATATTTCCAATTAGTTATCCACAGAGACTGGATTATATGCAACTTAAAAGCCCGAAATATAAATGATGACATGCATCAAAAGTGGTTAAAAGAAGCATGATAAACAGCAAAACATAAGAATGAAAGCTTACGATTACGCGATTATTAGTTACCCTAACGAAAATAAATTTAATAAAATATCACCGTATAATATAGCGAAAATATTGTGTACCATTCCATGAATTTTGGGCATTTATGCAAGAACTGGCGAAAATGTCCAAAATATGCAAACGCATATAATCCGGTCTCTAATTATCCATATTATTTGACATCGAAGTTTAAACATTACGTACCATTTGCAGTGAAGTTAGGTATTTCTTCCACCACAGGAATTTCCTCATTTGTGGTCCCATAGCGGCTAACATGTAGTACGTGTACATGATAATGTGCACGAACGTGTTGAGCAGACCGAAGAACGTGGAGTGACCGCCCGGCGTGAACTTGACGCCGAACCACACCGACATCGGCATCACCCCGTGGTGGATCACGTGCAACGTTGACACATGGTCGAATTTCTTTCTTAGCACAAAGAACACCTGCGATATAACGTACATCATTAATCACATGACTCCTTGATTGATAGCCAAGGTTGGTTCTGTTCTAACTTTTAGACAACATATTTCACAGACAAAATTCGCGTCATTGGCCTTTTACGGATCTAATGATAGATTCCGCACCTTAATTAACAAAGCTGTTTAAATTAATTTAATGTTATACAAATAAAATACAAAACCAATACAATAAGTAGTGAATAGTAAAGGCCGGACGCGGCAGGATTCACTCTCGACCTTCCAATAATAAACGGAATAAAATAGACACGGCCTCCAGCGTGTAAATGAGAACAGGTCAACAGGTTATTAAAGATTAATTCATGAGTGTTGAGGAATATTTGTTGTTACATCATTTGTGAAGACTTATTTTGGCTAATGTAGCAAGCAGGTTTCATAAATATATATTTATAGAAGTTGTCTAGAAATTTTACTAACCGTATCAAAGAACTCTGTGAATTTGGAGAAGTAGTACCACCAACAAACATTAACCATCTGAAAATATAATTCGTTATTAGTATAACAAGCAAAAAAAAAACAACAAAATAGTGCAATCTATTAGATAAGTATTATGATAAAGATAAACAATAGGATAACAGTAGAAAATAATTGAAAAAAGGTAATTGACTTTTCATAATACTTTGACAATTATTTACTTTAAACAACAGTTAAGTACATTATATTTTACTGATATAATAATGTCGCTAAATCTATGTAATGAATCATTGTATTAGAATAAAGCGTGATGACACCACTGGATGATAGATGAATTTATATAAAATGATGGATACATTCGATGCGACTAGATACAAGTTATTTTAGTTTCGTGTGTCGCCGAATTAAAACATGCAGATCATTATAATAATGCGTTGTTAGCTTTAAAATCTACATAATATTAAATATTACAAATTTTATATCGCATTATAGTTTGAATAGAGCAATGAATGTTGGATGATTTCTACAATGAGAATGATGGTGTTGAATGTTTGATATTGAAACTCTGTTTTTTAAAGATCGGTTTGCGAGGGTAAATCTGCACAGTCATTCGATATAACACCGAGAAAATCAATTTCGATTTCACTTTTGTTATATTTTTTTCCAAAATGCTAATGATTAAGCTTGTGAAGGTTTGAAATCGTCATAAAAACAAAACACGTTTGTTGGTCTGAACACACAGTGAGGGAGGCTTGATAGTGTAGTTAAAAACGGAAGTGATAATTCACCCTCATAGTCTGTGGATGTTTGGAGTGGTCGACCGGCTGACATTGAAAGTTATACCTGCCTGTAAACCAGCCCGCGGCTCCGATCTGAAACAATATGCCGACACCGATCCCTTATTTACAAGTTTGTAGTCGCATGACACTATGTCACGGATTCTAAGTGTTAACGTTCAATCCCTAATGTAGAAATGTCTGTCCCAAGACATTGTACAGTATGTTAGTAGTCGCGCATACCCTAGCATAATATAATATATACAATATTTTAAGCCTTATAATTATAAATACCATCATTACCATGTATTTCTATATACAGTTGTCTTGTAACTATCCTCGAAATAATATAATGGCAAATGTCTATGTACAAATGCAAAAGGTTAGTTGTAGATCTGATAGCACCGTACCAGATGTAGATAAACCTTTCTCCACTTACTCTTAATGCTACAGGATTATCTGTGTAGTCCACGGGTTGGCATTTTAAGCTGTAATGCTTCAACCAGCCCCCCATCAAACTCTGGATGTCATATTAAAACGAAATAAAGGACATGAAGGGATAAGCTAACATCCTGTCTTTGTCAGATAGGTAACAATCAGTTATTTGAAAATAAATACAAACCTTAACTTAATTAAAGAGGGTAGTTGAGTAATGTTATATTTATGAAAAAAAATATATATATTAATAATCATTATGAGCATTATATTAGTAACATCTGAGTAATCTAATAATTATCTTCAAGTTAAATGTTTAAAGTTACTTTGGCTTTAAATTTAGTATATCTTGCTCTAGCAAGATGTTACAATTAGGTTCTGTAGCAAATATTTAAAATTTTAGTATTTATATTGTTGTCTTAGTAATGATCAGGTACATTTGTATTTCTATAATTTCATTCACAATATTCAATATATTTTCATTTTTTTTCTGGAAATTCAATGTCTCATATTAAAAAAAATATATAGTTAACCATGTTGTCAAACAAATACAAACAAGCATCATTCAAACAAAACAAATGCAAGTGAAGCAAGCGGGCATACATAATATTTAAGTAGTGATTTGTATTACATCATTTTGCATTACACACAATGCACAATTGTTCAGTTAAAAGTTTATTATTTTGTTAATTTTATAATCAACAAAGTAGCCCTGTCCAATGGTTGGATAGAAATACTGAACAATGCAAATGTGATTGAGCAATAAACAATAAAGTCACTGTATAAGGTCACAATATGATAACCTGATTCATTGATGTTATATAACAATTTAACATTAAAAGAGTAACACAATGATTGGCAAAGTCTCTTACCTCATAGAACAGCCATGCACTGAAAAGTACTTGTATAAAGTTGTAAACTATTAATAGATTTTAAGTTCATAAGGTTTTCTATTCTCCATAAATCTTGGCCCTACAACCTGGAATAAAAATATATCTTATAAAACATATATGTTAAGGGAATATTGCCTATTGTAGTCTTGGTTATAATACAAGTATATAAGATACTATATTCAGGGAATGAATCTATTTTGATTATATAAGTAAAACCTTACTTAATTAGATCATGGGTGGATAGTTTTAAGATTTTTTTTTTCTTGAATATAGTTTTCCTGTGTATTATTTATAACCAGATTTTTACTGGGAAATGTAACAATTAGTTTATGACTTCAGTTTGTTTATTGTACAGACAGCAGTGTAAACTGTACAGACCTTTGTGATTCAAAGTTGTGCTTGGTATTAATACAGTTAAAGGGCATTAAATTGTATAATTGCTTTAAAGAACAAAGTGTATAAGGTTATCCAACATACTTTAAAACCTTTTAAACAATTTTTGTTTTTATAAAGCAAAATTCAGTATAAATTCCTGTAAACCTAACAATATACAATAATAGTTTGTCTCTAGTAAGATTACTATGCAGATAATGCAGGTTTATTGTTTTAGAATTAAAACATTTTCTCACTTATTATAAGATGTGTGATTATAAATAAAGAAACTTTAATAACAAAAAATCTTTAAAATAGAAATGAATTATGCTATTGTACTTTTTCTCTCAAGACATTATTTTCTGGGACACTCAGCATTTCTCATTAAACAATACCAATAAAATAAATTATGTAGGTACATATTAGTATATCTTCACCTGTTTCAAACCTCCTAATAAAATTGTTATGTTATTGGTTCTATTAACTATATTTGCATTGCTCATTTGTGTTACTAATGTATTGTCCCTATGTTCAAAGTTGCATTCTCAAGCATCCTTCCAATGATAATATTGCTTAAACCTGTTATTTTGCATATTTCTTTCTCACTATAAGGCCGATCAAACAACACACAAGGTTAATCTAGTTTATGCAATAATCATAAACAGCATATTTTTACACAATATGAATGAAACTGCTTACCTTGACTAGATAAACGTAGCTTAAACATATTAATAATGTAGGTAATGGGGAACTCATCAGGAACCATGGATTAGTTCGAGGATCTGAAAAATAATTCATTGTTTTATATTTAAAGTTGTAAAAAATTACAATGCTAAGCTATTGACTGTCTTGAGAAAACTACATAATGAATAAGCAATGTATTTATAAATATGTCTCACTAGTACAAGTTGCTACTTGAAACTGGTTAGCTGCACAAATACTTTTAATTATTTATTGGTACTTAAGAAGTTTTATATTATTTATACATGGCCAAAGGGCATATTCAAGAAAAAAGGTAGAAATGACCTAACTCGAAACATTTTTTTTTTATTATCCTTTTAAAATATTGTATTGATATGGGTAAAAATAATGCAGAATAGAATAAACCATGAGGTTTCTGATATGGATAGTAGATAATGTGACTTTATTCAAGCAAATTAATAGGTATGTCATAACGAAAATTATTAACTATTTAAAAAAAATGTTATCAATTTTATGTCACCGATAATTTTATCCGGTGTTCTTTCCGATACCAACATTAAAACAGTGGCTAAATGAGTACTTATATGGCAATATGCAAAGAAATTTTGTCTCACCTCCATATTTGTCCATAAAACGTGCATATCATTTAAATACTGTAGTATTAGCGCCATAGCTTCGACTTCTGCAAAATGTAAAATAAACTATAAGAAATGATATAAGCAAGTGTCAATGCAGGTACAGACACCTAGCGAATATCAAAATGTACCGATTATGCTAATATGGTACCTGAAGCCGAACAGATAAGTTGCACTGGTGAAATTTAAGTTAGTACATTTTATCAACTTCCTTTTGTATATTTTTTGCAAAGAAAATGCGACATTCCTTTTATTTTATATTAAAACCGAAAAGCAAAACTAGGTTAGGCAGATGTAACTGTCTTGACAGTTGACAATTGACATAATGTGGAACTTGTGGAAATCTGTGGTGGGCGTAGGGCTGCCAGTAGTCGATATACTTAAACAATATTAGTGTGGCGCTTATAATAGCTCCTTTTAAGCTATTGGCTAGTTATAATTTGTGCGCGAATACATAACAAATTGATTATACCTAAATAAGCTGTTTACACTCTCGTATTCGTGACTATTCGTCTGTACTTGACAAGTATCTATATGCGTTATAACAGTTTTTTTTTTCAAAGTATGTTAACAAAATTATTTTCTTGTTTGACTATTTATAGTATGTTTATCTGGTTCTTATTAATATTTAACTGCACTAAGTTTATGGGAAATCACTGATTATAGGGATACGCGCAAGTGAAATAAAACAGCCATAAAATTATAGAAAATAAAACAATTTTGTTCCGAATATTATTGTCAGGACACAAAATAAGTAAACGATGAATTAGATAATTATTACCTACCCCTTTGGATACAAAACAAGTAGGTGAGCACGTAATTTTGCATGTAAGTGTAATGTGACGAACTATTGGCACTATCTATCTATAATATGACTTTTTTACTTTGCCCCTCGAGATCAAAATTTGAGAGTTGTCCCCATGGATTAAAATTGGGTAAGCCCATGTGTGCCTGGATACCTACTACCGATTTAACGACATATAGGTAATCAAGGTCAAGGTCACACCAAACAATGTGAAATATTTAAAGTGTCATTTTTTATATTTCTTAAAATTTAATAACGCAAATACATACTTAGTACTAACATACTTATATAACGTTGCGTATTGTAAAGACACTCCCATATAATAGTTAATTGGTAAGTACTTAGTTATAATA
Source organism: Manduca sexta (assembly GCF_014839805.1). Lineage (NCBI taxonomy): Eukaryota > Metazoa > Arthropoda > Insecta > Lepidoptera > Sphingidae > Manduca > Manduca sexta. The sequence goes on from NW_023593087.1 coordinate 26,693, forward strand.
AGTAAGTAATTTATAATTTCGAAACCCCAAATAAATTACTCATTACTTAAGTACATAATCTAACATACTTATAAGTAAGTGGGTAGGTAATCATGCTTAACGAATTGACAAATTCAGCCTCTAATATATTCAGATGTTTTTTCATGATTTTGAAGATTAAGTATATTATATTATAGCAGCGTAATTACTGGGCATTTTGAGTTATTTAATCTAGTTATTCATTCATTTCGGTGATTTTACTATCGTTCACTTCGTAGAATCAATCTGATAGTCCTTAGACCGTTGCGACCACAATTTCGGTTGTTTTTCCTAAGGGTTGAACAAAGATGTGACTAGTAAATCTACTATGAAGGTAGTACGTAGGGTATTTCTAGCCTATAATCTCATCTCGGTCATGAAACTTATGTACAACCGTAATTTGAATTTTTAG